>NC_133376.1:42916994-43175619 GCF_049309525.1 Garra rufa | reverse complement strand
ATAATAAAACAGTAAAAATGAAACAGTTAAAGTTTCCTTTAACTCTAAACTATAAATTCCATAAAAAAAGATTTTTTCACTGTGATAATTTAATGCAAATTAACATGAAGTCTGTAATAAAAAGCTTAAAATAAAAAATAAAATAAAATGAACAAAAATTACAAAAACATGTTTCCTATAAACCATAAATTCCATAAATAATTTTCCTACCACCACAGAAATTTCAGCATGAAATTTTTTCCCCCACAAATTCTGCTGTCAAAGCAGCTTTGAATTCATCTTAAAGTGATAATTCACCCAAAAAATGTAAATTATGGCATCATTTATTCATCCTCAAGTTGTTCCAAAGTTTTTTTCTTCTGTTGAACACAAAAGAAGAATGTTGCGTTAATGTTTCCCTTAACTCTAAACTATGAATTCCATAAGAAAAATAATTTCCCCTGTGATAATTTAATGCAAATTAACATGAAGTCTGTAATAAAAAGCTTAAAATTAAAAATAAAATTTTAAGTAAAAATTAACAAAAAATTACAAAACATGTTTCCTATAAACCATAAATTCCATAAATAATTTTCCTCTTAAAGGCACAGTTCACCCAAAAATAAAAATTCTGTCATCATTTACTCACCCTCATGTTGTTCCAAACCTGTATGATTTTTTTTTCTTCTGTTGAACACAAAAGAAGACATGAAGAATGTTGCAGTTGACGGTAGCCATTGACTTCCATAGTATGGAAAAAAAATGCTATGGAAGTCAATGGCTACCGTCAACTCTTTGGTTACTAACATTCTTCAAAATATCTTCTTTTGTGTTCAATAGAGGAAAAAAAACTCTTACTTCCAGAAACTCAAGTCTGGAACAAGTGGAGGGTCAGTAAATTACATTTTTGCGTAACTCTTTCTTTATTTTGGAGACAGTTCTTTGCAAATATTGATATATGCATTAAATCATTTAATTCATTCATTGGCATTTAACATAATAAATGTTTGTAATTCATTGATTGTGAATATGAAACTATAAAACCACATATTAAATGTGTCTGTGCAAAGTTATCAGCTTATGATCAACAAGCTGGTAAAAAAAGGTACAAAAGCTGTCACTGGGACAGTATCCTTTCAAAAGCTACAGCTTTATACCTTATTTAGCCCTAAAACCCCTCATTGTAATACCTGAAAGGTACACATTTATCCTTAAGGTGGACATGTTAGTATCTAAATGGTACATTTTGCAAGGATACTGCCCCAGTGACCGCTTTTGTGCCTTTTTTTAGAGTGTAATTTCACCTGATATGCACAAGTATACACTAAAGTGTAGTTAAATCTAGTTACAAGACAGTAACACATACGCAGAGGTCCCCCAGATTTTTTACCAATTATTAAGTTTTTAAAACCTAAATGCAAATACTGTTTCTACAAATCTTGCTGTCAGAGCAGCTTTGAATTCATCTTAAAGTGATAGTTCACCCAAAAATTTACATTCTGGCATCATTTATTCACCCTCAAGCTTTTTTCCTCTGTTGAACACAAAAGAAGACATTCTGAAGAATGCTGCAGTTGACGGTAGCCACTGACTTCCATAGTATGGGAAAAATGCAATGGAAGTCAACGGCTATGTCAACTTTTTGGTTACCAACATTCTTCAAAATGTCTGTTGTTCAACAGGGGATAAAAACTCTAACTTCCAGAAACTCAAGTCTGGAGGGTCAGTAAATTTCACTTTTGGGTTAACTGTTCCTTTATTTTGGAAATATTGATATATGCAATAAATCAATTAATTATTTGGCATATAACATTAAAATCGCACACTAAATGTCTGTGCAAAGTTATCAGCTTATGATCAACAAGCTGGTAAAAAAAAGGTACAAAAGCTGTCACTGGGATGGTATCCTCTCAAAAGCTACACATTTATACCTTATTTACCCCTAAAAGGTGCATTTTAGTACCTGAAGATACACATTTATCTTTAAAGTGTACATATTAGTATCTAAATGGTACATTTTGAAAGGATACTACCCCACTGACAGCTTTTGTACTTTTTTTTGTAATTTCACCTGATATGCACAAGTATACACTAAAGGGAATATCTACATAAAGAAAAAATCTAGTTAACACAGTAACACATCAGCAGAGGTCCCACAGTCCCACCGCTGTCACAATTCAAACATTTTTTGTGCAGAAGAATGAATATAAGTGACAAACAAAAAAATTCAGTTTTTTAGCACCTCCTCAACAGTTCCTGGCAAAAGCTTTACTTGTTTTGAATCCAAAACACTTCAAGACCCCATATGATCAAATAAAGAAAAAAGAAATGTCAACAAAAATGTTGTCTGAAGAAACGAATATGCTGTGATTAGTGAATAAAGGGTGTGTTTCGCAACTCAATATTTCAATATTTGTCCTTCACACTCTCGCAATCCTGCAGGCAGCAAAGTATTAGCAATATGTTCTGTGTTTGAGGGTGCGTGTAACTCCGGTTCCACTGAATGCCTATTCATGCAATCTCTTTTCAGATGCTCAGCTGGAAAGGCGAGAGAACAGAGATGTGTGAAGGTGAAAATGTAATGTTAGCTGCCAAATCATAATCTAATAATATGACAAATCATAAGCTAAAAATATTCGTTAGCTAATGTGACATTCTCTTAATGTAGTATTCGTGAATGCTGACAGTATTGAACATTCCCTACTCAAGTTTGAATACAGGCAAGTGTGAATTGAGATTTGAGAGCTCTGCCAGAGGGCGAGATTTTCAAAATACTAAAACCTTTACTTTCATCACATGTCTTCAGGAGACTTGAAATATAGTGCACTAGACATATAAACTACTTCTATGATGCTTTTGTCTTTCTCAGTGTGAAAAATGTCTTCAAAACAAGTTGTTTTTCTGTTTTACCTCTGCTAGGGTTTAACCCTAGTGCATATACTTATCTTGTAATTCACACTAGCATTTTAGCACTAAAACAATGTTCTTGAAAGGAACCAATGTGATATAAGTATGAAAGCCTGTTTCCGCCACTGAATAAAACATTTTTTGTCTCACAATTCTGACTTTTTTTCTCACAATTGCGAGTTTACATCTATCAAATTTGACTTTTTTCTTCTCAGAACTGTGATACAAATGTGCAATTCTGACTTTATTCTCAGAATTATGAGATATAAACTCACAATTAGTTAGTTAAAGTCAGAAATACAAGATAAAAACTCGCAATCCTGACTTTCTTCTCAGAATTGCATGATATAAACTGGCAATTACGAGAATTGTGAGGCATAAAGTCCCAATTTTGAGAAATAGTCGGAATTGCGAGATATAAACTCACAACTCAAAACTGCAAGTTCAAAACGAAAAATCAAGCAATGCCGTAGAAGAACCATTTTTGGTTCCACAAAGAGCCATTCAGTCAAAATCTCTTTCTTACTATTTTATAATCTGAAGAACCTTCTTTTGCCACAAACAACCTTTTGTGAAACAGAACAGTTCTTGAGATGTTTAATTTTCTTAATGGAACCATTTAGACAAAAAAAAGGTTCTATGGCATTGTGAAGAACATTTATTTTTAAGAGTGTATCAGTCTTTTTTCCCCCTCAAAATTAGACTTTGTAACTCACAATTGCGAGTTTATCTCACAATTACTAGAAAAAATATCAGAATTTACAGATACAAAACTCGCAAATGCATGAAAAAAGTCAGAATTGCACGTTTTTTCTCTCGCAATTGTGAGTTTATATCACGCATTTCTGACTTTATAACTCACAATTGCGAGTTTACTGTATATCTCACAATTCAGAGAAGAAAAGTCAGAATTGCAAGTTTTGTATCATGCAATTCTGAGAAAAAAGGCAGAATTGTGAGATAAAAAGTCACAATTTCCTTTCTTTTAATTTTTTTATTCAGTGGTGGAAACAGGCTTCCATATATTAGTGTTAAAAAAGCAAAAAAGCAAAAAAAAAAAAAATAGAATCTCAGAATTGCATGTTTAAAACTCGTAATTGCAAGTCATTAAATCAGAATTGTGATATATCAGTCTTTTTCTCCCTCAAAATTGGACTTTGTAACTCACAATTGCAAGTTTATCTCACAATTCTTAAAAAAAAATCAGAATTGCCAGATACAAAACTCACAAATGCAAGAAAAAAATAAATTGTAAGTTTTTATCATGCAATTCTGAAATAAAATCTTCAGAATTGTGATTTTATCTCTTGTAATTCTGACTTTTTTAACTCACAATTGCAAGTTTATATCTCATACTTCTGACTTTATAACACGCAACTGCGAATTTATATCTTACAATTCTGAGAAAAAAAGTCAGAATTGTGAGATAAAAAGTCGCAATTACCTTTTTTGTTATTTTTTATTCAGTGGCGGAAACAGGCTTCCATATATTAGTAAAAATAATAATAAATAAATAAATACATATATTTTTCTTTGTTTTTAAAAAAGGGAAATTAGTTTGGCTGTGCTGCTCAGACATGACAAAGAATCTAGTAAAACCGTGATATTTCTGAGAAAAAAAAAAAAAAAAATGTGATATGATAATTTTGCCATATCGCCCACCCCTAATTCTAAGATTAACAGTTAGGTACAAATACACATATTTCAGCCAATAAAAAACAAACATCAAGTTCTACTAGTCACTTTTGGTTTAGTTAATAATTGTCATTCGCAGCACATCAAAGCTTATGGACTTTCAACCAGCAAATTATAGCTTTTGCTTCTATATTTTGTACAAACACACACACACACACACACACTGACGAAAACACAGTCTATTTCGAGCGGCTGGTGCCCTGTCCATTGTGAAAAGTGAGAAGCAAAATTGCACAGCAGGAGTTCTATTGATCAAAAAATGACAACCTGTTGTCTGAGAGAGCCCTAAGTGGGTCTGTGATTGTAAAGATGAATGGTGCAATTCTACAGCCTGTGTCCACCTGATGATTGTTGTCCCAAATCAGCATGGGCTCATTGACCAATATCTGATCCAAACCGACAAGTTAGCACAAACACATCCGATTCAAACAAAGACTATAAGAGTCACTGTTTTCACTTGCTCAGATGACTTCTTTAAAGAATACATGTCCAATTGACCATATGCATGGATTACTTCCTTGTTTAGACAAGCCAGCCCCGTCATTTCCGGTCAACTGTTCTGTGCCGTAATAGGAGTGTACTTTGCTCGTTTTCTCTACATAATCCATTCACAATCGAAGAAAAGTTTTGTTTGTCTAAGAGGACCAAACGTCCATGTATAGTTTAAAAAATACGTGAGTAAATCAGCTAAATATGCACGAGTCATTGCTATGATTGACAGCAATAACCGGACGAAAAATCTGACAATCTAATGACAAAAAAAAGAGTTGTGCATTAAATGATTCAGACAAAATTCAGAGTAACAAAACTACAACAGTAACAAGTTTGTGTTGGTTAAATATAGGCTTTTTAATAGCTTTTACAATTCAAGATAAAGCTTAAAACATGTAGTTATTAAATTATATCAAATATTTCAAATTCATATCATAGTGCATTATTTCATTCTGATACCATTAATATTTAACTTATTTAATTTGTAGTGAGCTAAATATAAGTCTGTAAATAATTCACCCTTATGGGCTGTTTGTGTCTGAGCTTATTTATTTTATTTTATTGACTTTCTGCTCTTGCTATACTATATACTTCAGTGCGGTAAAAGTAGTGCAGTTTATTATACTAGTAATTTTACATTAAATCAAAAAGCAAGACATCTTGAAAAAAGTTGAAATGATTGATCCTCTGCTGCCATCTTCTGGTTATAAGGGTAATTTCATGTCATTTTCATCTTAAAAAGACGTTTTATGTCATCTTTATGAATGAAAAGTGAATCTTTGAAGTGAATTTTATTGCACAGCTGTAAAGTTAAAAAATGTATGATAGTGTTTAGCTGTCAGCATTTAAATGTACAACTATGCAGGGTCCTCTCCTGGAATTACCAGGCTCCGCATTTAAATTATATGTTGTTAAATCATCTGAATCGGAATGTTCATGCCACTATCATTATTTACAATGTTGCAATTATTATTTTCTCAGTTTCTGATAAGAACGAGGCAGTAGAGGAGTCTCAGGAGTGTCCACCTATATATAGCACATATAAAATGAGCTGATTATCATTATGCAAAAGTTCTAAAGAATGCCCCATGCATATGGTCAAAAAATATCTGATTCACAAAAACGTGATTCTTATGAATTGGTTATTTTTAATGGATCAGTTAGAAAGACTTAAAAAGTTGTTGTTTAGCATTATGAGGTCTAATTGTTAGGCTGAATAAACTAAATCACTTCGTAATTGATGTCAATTAATATGCCGAGGCAAATAATGCTGAGTAATTACATACTTCTCCTTCATCAATCCAAGTGTTTGATATTTTAAGCGAGCAAGCAAAGAACCAACACTGCGATCAAGTGTCCATAAACTTTCAGAGCCGCAGCAGTGAAAAGACAGATGGTCAGTCGCGCGGTTCCAACGGCAGCGTGAAACCCCAGCCCCTCTCCATCGCGAAGTGTGTCCCCTAATGCTGCATTGGCAGAAGCCAGAATAGACACCATACATCATGAATGCAAATGAAGTGCTTGATTTGACATTTCCAATAAGCCTGTCTCAGTGTACCAGTGGGTTTAGCCAATTAACCATGTCAGTAATCAATTCCTTCAGAGCCCTGTGCTAAGTCCTCACTTCTCCTTGCACATAAATCAAAGACAGATTAGCCGATCAGTTACCCAGATGCACCAAACTAACGACCCACTTTAGAATGGATGAGAGCGGAAATGAAAGTTAATGGACTCTGTTAGGATGACACCAACAGAGCCTCTTTATACCTTCACAAATGCGCTCTGTGAGGAAAGAAAATCATGTTGTTCTACCAATGTGAATGTCAATTTAATTAGAAACAGAAAGAACTTTTTTATATGACTAAGGTGATTTTTTTTTTTAAATATGCCTTTGTTTATTATATACACAGGTTTAATTTTGGTATTGGTGAGGATATCCAAACAGATATTTAATTGTTTGATCAAAACTATTGCTAGGGACAATTTAGTAGTTGTTACTTGTTTGTCATATTTTTTAATGTTCAGCTATAATGTATTTCCTTCTGTTTTAAAGATGTTTTCTATGGATTTTTTGACTACTCAAAAGAGAATATAGAAAAACATAACTTAATATGTGACCCTAGACCACAAAACCAATCATAAGGGTCATTTTTTTAAATTGAGATTTCTGTTAATGTATGGTTTGTTAGGATAGGACAATATTTGGCTGAGATACAACTATTTGAAAATCTGCAATCTGAGGGTGTTAAAAAATCTAAATATTGAGAAAATTGTCTTTGAAGTTGTCCAAATGAAGTTCTTAGCAATGCATATTACTAATCAAAAATGAAGTTAAGTTTAGATACATTTATGAGAGGAAATTTACAAAATATCTTCATGGAACATGATCTTTATTTAAAATCCTAATGATTTTTGGCATAAAAGAAAAATCTATCATTTTGACCCATACAATGAATTTTTGGCTATTGCTACAAATATACCTGTGCTACCTAAGACTGTTTTTGTTGTGTATTATTAAAAATATCAGCAAAATAGTTTACAGAACAATATTTACTATAATTCAAAATGTCAGTTTTTAATGTTTCTAAAAAAAATCTCTTATGCTTATTTAGGTTGCATATATTTGATCAAAAATACAGTATAAAAACAGTAATATTGTGAAATATTATTACAATTTAAAATGTAGTTTTGTATGTCAGCTGATGGACTGTAGTGGTGTGGATTACATGTAGATTATTATGATTTTTTTTTTTTTTTTATCAGTCGTTTGGATTTTCATTCTGACGGCACCCATCCGCTGCAGAGGTTTCATTGGTGAGCAAATCAGGGAATGCTAGATTTCTCCAAATCTGATAAAGAAACAAACTCATCTACATCTTGGATGGCCTGAGGGTGAGCACATTTTAAGAAAATTTCATTTTCGGGTGAGTTTTTCCTTTACCCTTGAGTGCTATATTTCTTTGTGTGTCCTCTTGTGTAACACTTTTAAGGTTTTATGGTTTGAATATATGCTTTGTTACGACGATACAATATTTGGCTGAGATACAACTAAATGAAAATCTAAAGGTGCAAAAAAATCGAAATGTTGAGAAAATTGCCTTTAAAGTTCTAAAGTTCCTACGTAATGCATATTACTAATCAATAATAAAGTTTTAACATGTTCACAGTAGCAATTTTACAAAATATCTTCATGGAACATGATCTTTATTTAATATCCTAATGATTTTGGCATAAAAGAAAAATCGATAATTTTGACCCATACAATGTATTTTTGGCTATTGCTACAGTACAAAGATACCCATGCTACCTAAGACAGTTTTTTTTGTCATGTATTATTAAAAAATATAATTCAAAATGTCAGTTTTTAATGTTTCTGAAAAAAGTCTCTAATGCTTACTCAGGCTGCATATATTTGATCAAAAATACAGTATAAAAACAGTAATATTGTGAAATGTTATTACAATTTAAAATGCAGTTTTGTATGTCAGCTGATGGACTGTAGTGGTGTGGATTACATGTAGATTATTATGATTTTTTTTTTTTAATCAGTTCTTTGGATTTTCATTCTGACGGCACCCATCCGCTGCAGAGGTTTCATTGGTGAGCAAATCAGGGAATGCTAGATTTCTCCAAATCTGATAAAGAAACAAACTCAGATCTTGGATGGCCTGAGGGTGAGCACATTTTAAGCAAATTTCATTTTCGGGTGATTTTTTCCTTTAACCTTGAGTGCTACATTTCTTTGTGCGTCCTCTTGTGTAACACTTTTAAGGTTTTATGGTTTGAATATATGCTTTGTTACGATGATACAATATTTGGCTGAGATACAACTAAATGAAAATCTAAAGGTGCAAAAAATGCACCTTTATGTTGAGAAAATTGTTGAGAAAATTGCCTTTAAAGTTCTAAAGTTCCTACGTAATGCATATTACTAATCAATAATAAAGTTTTAACATGTTCACAGTAGGGAATTTACAAAATATCTTCATGGAACATGATCTTTATTTAATATCCTAATGATTTTGGTATAAAAGAAAAATCGATAATTTTGACCCATACAATGTATTTTTGGCTATTGCTACAGTACAAAAATACCTATGCTACCTAAATGTCAGTTTTTAATGTTTCTGAAAAAAGTCTCTTATGCTTACTCAGGCTGCATATATTTGATCAAAAATACAGTATAAAAACAGTAATATTGTGAAATATTATTACAATTTAAAATGCATGAATATGGATTACATGTGGATTATTGTGATGCTTTAATCAGCTGTTTGGACTCTCATTCTGATGGCACCCATTCACTGCAAGGGTTTCACTGGTGAGCAATCATGAAATGCGAGATTTCACCAAATCTGATGAAGAAACAAACTCATCTACATCTTGGATGGCCTGAGGGTGAGCACATTTTAAGCAAAACTTTTCCTTTAACCTTAAGTGCTATATTTCTTTATGTAACACTTTCAATGTTTTGTCAGAATCTGCAATATTGTAACTTTTAATATGAAAAGGTACATGTTCTCAGTCTAATATTTTTATGACCATGAAGAACATAAGTTGGAGATGGAGAGCCAACCATCAGTCTCATGCAAATGATGAATGTTCGTTAAAACTTAAAGATAGCATAAATCTTAAATGAGGGTGAATTCACAGCTCAAACACGAGGTACTGGCTAATGACAGCCTAGTCACACATCCATGACCTTTTCGTCACATGCAGAATCATGCAGAATTTGATTCACACCCAAACATTTCATTACGCTCAACACTAAAAGAGATGATATTAAATTTAGAGCAGCCAATCAAAAGTTTGAGGGTTTTAAACATTAACATGCTGCAAATACAAGACGCCACAGACACAATTACTCAACTCGGCACAAAAACCACTTACTGACATCAAAGGAAAATAAATTGCTCTTAGAAAATTGAGACAGCAAAACATTTTAAGATGTTTAAAAAACTGTAGGAATCACAACTCCTCCAATCTATATGCAACACATCACACATATTTTTTTGTGTACCAGAGATACAGCCCAGAGCAAAGACAGATTTGCTTGTACAATGTTTTGATAGAGAAGCAATTTCAAAAAGTCAGTTCCAGGGGAAATATGTCCTCGTCTTCCTCGGCAACGCCGCTTTAGGACTGAAAATAAGAGATATTTTATCTGCCGTTCAATATAGTGAAAAACTTTCATAGTTAATAAGTGTTTTTCCAACCTTTTTACTCGCAGAGTCTTCCGACATGTAATCAAGACAAGTGTCCTGATTAAAAGACAGCTTAATTTGCTGAAAAAAATGACACTTTTTCTCATTTATAACTAATGTGCAAGCGAATAATCTGTGAAAACCTATAATTAAGGGTGCAATATTATTCACAAATCTGCATATAAAGGCTGATGCTTTCTCATTCTGCACCTCTGTTCAGGAGTTTCCTATAAACACACACAAAACATCTTTTAAGAAACAAGAAGCCAGTGGCATTTTATTACCAAAAATGGGATAAAATGCATCAGACACACGCGGAATGGAAAAAACATTAAGGCCACCTAATGTCTTCTAACGGTCCGCATAAAATAGACCTTGAATCTTGTAAATGCCGTTATAATATAATGTTGATAGCTCTGGAAAGTCAATGCTAATCAGGCTGTCTGATGCATCGAACACGGTGGCCTTCCTTTAATCATGTATTTTGTCAGTAGTAGATGCCTATTCCCCACGGCTCACTTCCAGCAACAAAACACAGGCCTGTGATTTATCTGCGGACATCACACGAGGCACGTCACTCTCGTAATCTCACACAAAGGCACAGAAGCATGCAGTTCCCTACAGAAACATGAAATCACCTGCTGCAAAAACATTTGCGCGTTCCCATTTCCTCAGATACCTGATCGCAGCTTTTTAGATCAGATCAGTTTCTTCGCACCTGATTGAGGATTTGTCACTGCATGTTTGTGAATGCCTACATGTGTTGACTCGAGAGCGCAACGGTGACTGCACTTGGGTTCTGGAAGAATTTTTTTCTATAGGCATTTTCACAAAATTCCTCAAACCAAACCAACCAGCTTTGAAATGGATCAGTTAGACACTGTTGGATACATCTAAGAAATTAACAACTTTTCCCACAAAGCATTACGTTGTTGAATTTATAAATTATATATATCTAACCCTGGACCACAAAAAAAAAAAAAAAACAGTTAAACGGGTACTTTTTTTTATTGAGATTTATACATTGTACATTTAGATGAATAAATAAGCTGTTCATTGATATAGGGTTTGTTAGGATATTACAATATTTGGCCAAGATACAACTATATGAAAATCTAAGGATGCAAAAAAATCTAAATTTTTAGAAAATCGCCTTTAAAGTTGTCCAAATGAAGTTCTTAGCAATGCATATTACTAATCAAAAACAAAGACAAAGTCTTGATATGTTCACGGTAGGAAATTTACAAAATATCTTCATGGAATATAACATTTACTTAATATTCTAATGATTTTTGGCATAAAAGAAAAAATTTATAATTTTGACCCATACAATGTATTTTTGACTATTGCTACACATATACCCGTGTTACTTAAGACTGGTTTTTGTCATGTATTATTAAAAATTATTAACAAAATAGTTTACAAAACAGTATATACTATCATTCAAAATGTTAGTTTTTAATGCTTCTAAAAAAAGTCTTATGCTTACTCAGGCTGCATATATTTGATCAGAAATACAGTAAAAACAGTAATATTGTCAAATATTATTACAATTTAAAATGCAGTTTTCCATTTAACATGCTTAAAATGTTATTTATTCCTGTGATGTGATATATATAAACAAGTATAATCAGATAAGTAAATTATTTGAGAGTGGATATTCAGCTTTGGCTATTTTTTTAAGTTTAAATCACACTGATTTGTGGTTTTGAAGGATATACTATTGCTTAATAATCTCAGAGGTCATGGTAGGTCTGTTTTGAAAGGTACAAGCATATGTTGTCATTAAAAATTCAACTCTCCTTGAAGAAACTGAATGTGATTTTCGCATCTGGAACTGCACCGTAGCGCTCTATGGAGAGTTAACACTACAGTCTATCAAAGCAAACTCGTTTTGCGCGTCGCAGTTCAGTTGAAACCTTAGTGCCTTCACTGCATGGAGGATGACTATCAAAAAGCAGATATAATCCGTTGAAATAAAGCTTGTAATTGGCCATGCCAGGAGTTATTTACAGGTTGTCAATAGGTTCAGTCGCAGGACTAAGAGTTCACTTCAAACAAACACACCAGCAGAGTTCCGGGCTGCTTGCCAAAGTCTCAGGACAACAGGCGCGCGCAGCCGATCGCACTTCAAAACAACACTTTCTTATTTACTGACCGCAGAGAACCCGAAAACAGGAGGAACAAACAAAGATGGCAATTAGTTACACACAATTGACTACCTCAGAAGGTGAAATGCAACATTCCAGCCATTTAGCCGAGCTGGGAGGTTGCATTCTGACAGTGAGCATTTATCCTTGTTGTCGGAAAGACAATGGGATGAGAAAGGGCAACACTTGATGGTTTCGTCTGCATCGGGAGGCTGCTTTGGTAATGTGGGGCCGCGCTATAGCAGGCTGCATTATTGAAACATTGCTGTCTGCACTTCCAGCATGCCTTGTGGCTTGAATAGAGATAAATCCTCCTCAAACCCAAAACCTGAGAAGTTTGGAAGCTATAAAAAATGAATAAAAATCGATGGTGAAAATCTGAATGAATAATAGAATAAACTTGTTACACATGCAGATTTCATACTTCTCCATTCTGGTGTAACTGCCACCTGTATACTATCTCGCCGTCTGATAAAAAGCATCTCATACCCGCAGGATATATAAAACACGAGAGAGTGCAAATGCGGGGGCGCTTCTATTTGTATTCAGAAGAGATTGCATAGCGATTGAGCGACTGTTTAATTTCAGCCATTCTGCCGAGTTATAAAACAAGCATTAATTAAAAAAACGTCTAGTTAAAATCAGGTGTCGGCAGATTCTCATATGCACCAATGGCTTGTCAAGCCTCAACACCCCCCACAACAAAAGGCTTTTATCTTAAGACAGGGCGCGATGACATTACAGCAGCCACAGAACCTGTTGGTTCATAATGGTAGCAATTAACTTATCGGCATATTGTCCTTCACTGAGCGTGGAGCAAGAGCGTGACTCATCTCATTTTTTCCGGCCGTTGTGTGGTTGAGAGACTAATGTCATTAAAAACAGGGCCAGCGTCAGTCCTCCTCTAATGACTGATTGTCAGGGTAAGAATGGAGCTCGGGACTTGGCCTCTTTATCATGCAAATAAACTCGCACTCCGTTCATGAACAGGTTAGAGGTTGGTCATTATTAAAGACTAACTAGCCAAAAATGGAAATGTTATACTCATCTTGAAATGCAGAGTGTACAAGTGGCTAGCTTAAACACTGACACAACAGCTTTGTTTACACAAAATTCACAAACAAAGACATTGCAATAAATAAATACGATATAACATTTTTGATACAGCAATATGTTTGTTAGGGTGTTTCAGGTGGTTGTTGGAGCATTGCTATAGCTATACAGTTGTTAGGGTGTTTCGGGTGGTTGTCAGAGTGTTGCTATAGTGATATGTTTGTTAGGGTGGTTGTCAGAGTGTTGCTATAGTGATATGTTTGTTAGGGTGGTTGTCAGAGTGTTGCTATAGTGATATGTTTGTTAGGGTGGTTGTCAGAGTGTTGCTATAGTGATATGTTTGTTAGGGTGGTTGTCAGAGTGTTGCTAGAGTGATATGTTTGTTAGGGTGGTTGTCAGGGTGTTGCTAGAGTGATATGTTTGTTAGGGTGGTTGTCAGAGTGTTGCTATAGTGATATGTTTGTTAGGGTGGTTGTCATAGTGTTGCTATAGCTATACAGTTGTTAGGGTGTTTCTGGTGGTTGTCAGAGTGGTGCTATAGTGATATGTTTGTTAGGGTGGTTGTCAGAGTGTTGCTATAGTGATATGTTTGTTAGGGTGGTTGTCAGGGTGTTGCTAGACTGATATGTTTGTTAGGGTGGTTGTCAGGGTGTTGCTAGAGTGATATGTTTGTTAGGGTGGTTGTCAGAGTGTTGCTATAGTGATATGTTTGTTAGGGTGGTTGTCAGAGTGGTGCTATAGTGATATGTTTGTTAGGGTGGTTGTCAGAGTGTTGCTATAGTGATATGTTTGTTAGGGTGGTTGTCAGGGTGTTGCTATAGTGATATGTTTGTTAGGGTGGTTGTCAGAGAGTTGCTATAGTGATATGTTTGTTAGGGTGGTTGTCAGAGTGTTGCTATAGTGATATGTTTGTTAGGATGGTTGTCAGAGTGTTGCTATAGTGATATGTTTGTTAGGGTGTTTCGGGTGGTTGTCAGAGTGGTGCTATAGTGATATGTTTGTTAGGGTGGTTGTCAGAGTGTTGCTATAGTGATATGTTTGTTAGGGTGGTTGTCAGAGTGTTGCTATAGTGATATGTTTGTTAGGGTGGTTGTCAGAGTGTTGCTATAGTGATATGTTTGTTAGGGTGGTTGTCAGGGTGTTGCTAGAGTGATATGTTTGTTAGGGTGGTTGTCAGAGTGTTGCTATAGTGATATGTTTGTTAGGGTGGTTGTCAGAGTGGTGCTATAGTGATATGTTTGTTAGGGTGGTTGTCAGAGTGGTGCTATAGTGATATGTTTGTTAGGGTGGTTGTCATAGTGTTGCTATAGTGATATGTTTGTTAGGGTGGTTGTCAGAGTGTTGCTATAGTGATATGTTTGTTAGGGTGGTTGTCAGAGTGGTGCTATAGTGATATGTTTGTTAGGGTGGTTGTCATAGTGTTGCTATAGCTATACGGTTGTTAGGATGTTTTGTTGTCTGAGCATTGCTATAGCTATACGGTTGTTAGGATGTTTTGTTGTCTGAGCATTGCTATAGCTATACGGTTGTTAGGGTGTTTCGGGTGGTTGTCAGAGTGTTGCTATAGTGATATGTTTGTTAGGGTGGTTGTCAGAGTGTTGCTATAGTGATATGTTTGTTAGGGTGGTTGTCAGAGTGGTGCTATAGTGATATGTTTGTTAGGGTGGTTGTCATAGTGTTGCTATAGCTATACGGTTGTTAGGATGTTTTGTTGTCTGAGCATTGCTATAGCTATACGGTTGTTAGGATGTTTTGTTGTCTGAGCATTGCAATAGCTTTACTGTTGTTAGGGTGTTTCGGGTGGTTGTCAGAGTGTTGCTATAGTGATATGTTTGTTAGGGTGGTTGTCATAGTGTTGCTATAGCTATACGGTTGTTAGGATGTTTTGTTGTCTGAGCATTGCAATAGCTTTACTGTTGTTAGGGTGTTTCGGGTGGTTGTCAGAGTGTTGCTATAGTGATATGTTTGTTAGGGTGGTTGTCAGAGTGTTGCTATAGTGATATGTTTGTTAGGGTGGTTGTCAGAGTGTTGCTATAGTGATATGTTTGTTAGGGTGGTTGTCAGAGTGTTGCTATAGTGATATGTTTGTTAGGGTGGTTGTCAGGGTGTTGCTAGAGTGATATGTTTGTTAGGGTGGTTGTCAGAGTGTTGCTATAGTGATATGTTTGTTAGGGTGGTTGTCAGAGTGTTGCTATAGTGATATGTTTGTTAGGGTGGTTGTCAGGGTGTTGCTAGAGTGATATGTTTGTTAGGGTGGTTGTCAGAGTGTTGCTATAGTGATATGTTTGTTAGGGTGGTTGTCAGAGTGTTGCTATAGTGATATGTTTGTTAGGGTGGTTGTCAGAGTGGTGCTATAGTGATATGTTTGTTAGGGTGGTTGTCATAGTGTTGCTATAGTGATATGTTTGTTAGGGTGGTTGTCAGAGTGTTGCTATAGTGATATGTTTGTTAGGGTGGTTGTCAGAGTGTTGCTATAGTGATATGTTTGTTAGGGTGGTTGTCAGGGTGTTGCTAGAGTGATATGTTTGTTAGGGTGGTTGTCAGAGTGTTGCTATAGTGATATGTTTGTTAGGGTGGTTGTCAGAGTGTTGCTATAGTGATATGTTTGTTAGGGTGGTTGTCAGAGTGGTGCTATAGTGATATGTTTGTTAGGGTGGTTGTCATAATGTTGCTATAGTGATATGTTTGTTAGGGTGGTTGTCAGGGTGTTGCTAGAGTGATATGTTTGTTAGGGTGGTTGTCAGAGTGTTGCTATAGTGATATGTTTGTTAGGGTGGTTGTCAGAGTGTTGCTATAGTGATATGTTTGTTAGGGTGGTTGTCAGAGTGTTGCTATAGTGATATGTTTGTTAGGGTGGTTGTCATAGTGTTGCTATAGTGATATGTTTGTTAGGGTGGTTGTCATAGTGTTGCTATAGTGATATGTTTGTTAGGGTGGTTGTCAGAGTGTTGCTAGAGTGATATGTTTGTTAGGGTGGTTGTCAGAGTGTTGCTATAGTGATATGTTTGTTAGGGTGGTTGTCAGAGTGTTGCTATAGTGATATGTTTGTTAGGGTGGTTGTCAGAGTGTTGCTATAGTGATATGTTTGTTAGGGTGGTTGTCATAGTGTTGCTATAGTGATATGTTTGTTAGGGTGGTTGTCAGAGTGTTGCTATAGTGATATGTTTGTTAGGGTGGTTGTCAGAGTGTTGCTATAGTGATATGTTTGTTAGGGTGGTTGTCAGGGTGTTGCTAGAGTGATATGTTTGTTAGGGTGGTTGTCAGAGTGTTGCTATAGTGATATGTTTGTTAGGGTGGTTGTCAGAGTGTTGCTATAGTGATATGTTTGTTAGGGTGGTTGTCAGAGTGGTGCTATAGTGATATGTTTGTTAGGGTGGTTGTCATAGTGTTGCTATAGTGATATGTTTGTTAGGGTGGTTGTCAGAGTGTTGCTATAGTGATATGATTGTTAGGGTGGTTGTCAGAGTGGTGCTATAGTGATATGTTTGTTAGGGTGGTTGTCAGAGTGGTACTATAGTGATATGTTTGTTAGGGTGGTTGTCATAGTGTTGCTATAGCTATACGGTTGTTAGGATGTTTTGTTGTCTGAGCATTGCTATAGCTATACGGTTGTTAGGATGTTTTGTTGTCTGAGCATTGCAATAGCTTTTCTGTTGTTAGGGTGTTTCGGGTGGTTGTCAGAGTGTTGCTATATTGATATGTTTGTTAGGGTGGTTGTCATAGCGTTGCTATAGCTATACAGTTGTTAGGGTGTTTCTGGTGGTTGTCAGTGTTGCTATAGCTATATGGTTGTTAGGGTGTTTTGTTGTTGGAGTGTTGCTATAGTTTTACTGTTGTTAGGGTGTTTTGGGTGATTGTCAGAGCACTGCTATTAAGATAAAGTTGTTAGGGTGTTTAGTTGTCAGAGTGTTGCTATAGCTACACGGTTGTTAAGGTGTTTTTGGTGGTTGTTGGAGTGTTGCTACAGCTACACAGTTGTTAGGGTGTTTTGTTTTCAGAGCATTTATTTAGCTATTCGGCTGTTAGGGTGTTTTGGGTGGTTGTCAGAGCATTGCTATAGCTATACAGCTGTTGGGGTGTTTCGGGTAGTTGTTGTAGCGTTGCTAAAGCTTTACTATTGTTAGGATGTTTTGGGTGATTGTTAAAGCGTTGCTATTAATATACAGTTGTTAGGGTATTTTGCTGTCAGAGCGTTGCTATAGCTACATTGTTAAGGTGTTTTTGATGGTTGCTATAGCTATACTGTTGTTAGGGTGTTTCGGGTGGATGTTGCTATAGCTACATGGTTGTTAGAGTGTTTTGTAGTCAGAGCATTACTATAGCTACATGGTTGTTAGGGTGTGTTGGGTGGATGTTGAAGTGTTGCTGGAGAGTTCCTATGGTGTTTGGGTGGTTTCTGAAGCATTGCTGTGTGGTTGCTAGAATATATTGCTATGCAAATCATTTACATTTGTCTATGTGACCATGGGACTTTTTCACTAATTTAAATCAGTTTATTTAGAAAAGAACAAGAACATCTCTCCTCAGCGAGTCTGTTTATTCATGTCTGTAGAACAAACGCTGCAGGATGAGTTACATTAGGCATTTGTTCAAATCCCAAAGCCCAATTATCAGCTATCCAAATAGTGATGGTTGTCTCAGCAAACACCTCTAATTAAGTATGATTCATTATTGCAAATGAGTATTTTTTTCCTTAGGGAAAAATTTATTGAATATATAATTGGTTGCACCATATGATGGCATCAGTCTGTTTTGACATGAAATTGTCTTTCTGTTCAGCACCAATCCACATCCATATTAATTAAAAAACATAATTCCATGAGTCCTTCAGGTGTCGTATGTTTAGTCATTGCCATTCTTTTCAGACTGAAGTGAGTTTAAAGCCCAGATTATACTTCTGTTTTTATGTGTACATGAGGGTCTGCATACAGAGTAGTACACATGTATCATATGCACAGTGCTTGGTAGATTTACTTACAAATTGTAGCCTGTTACTGATTACAAATTACAAATCTGGATCACACATATATTAGCTAATGTAGTCTGACTACTTTTTGATTACTTTTGACCAAACTCGTTTATCACATAGACTTGATTGTGATTGTGTACCATATTGACAAAACAAACAAACTAACAAAATACATTTCATTCTGTTATCAATATTATGAAATGCATTAAAATTACATTACAATAAGGTTTTCCCAAACTGGAGTTAAAAAAGCTAATAATTAATGAAATCATAAAAATCCCTACATTACATAAAAAAGCAAGCATGCATGTATACAACAAAATATACTTTGGACTTCTTATTATTAGCTTATTATTTAGATTTAATGTAGCAGAAGCATCTCAGGGGTTGAAATGGAAAACATTCAATACTGAATCAATAAAAAAATTAGAAATGCAATGAATTCAAAGAATTTAGTGTGAATTGGGGATAAAATACAGCAAGTCTGCAAATCACTCCATCCTCAGAGTCACCATTTGACAGGGTTTCCCCTTTCTCTGAGAACAGAGCATCAGGATGACCGCATACGAATGAGATGTGCACCAAGAATTAGAACTGCACATCTTAATTAGATTATTTTTCCAAACACGAAATTATTCAGGTCATGGAAAATGGTGTTTACATGCTGATTTCTTGCTGTCTGATTATTCAAAAATTCCAGCTGTCTAATTATTGCGGTCTGCTTGCACTGCGGTGATGAGCTCAGTGTTTAATCATATGACCCCTGATGCATGTCCGTTTTTCTGCGATTAACCCTTGCTATTCCATTCTCGCCTCTGACTCATCGCGAGCAGAGCTCAGAGAAAGAGCCGGCATGGCTGCTGGGAATGTGAAGCAGGATGACAGCACTTCTGAACAGACATCATCACAAGCTCTCTGTCACCGAAGGCGACTGCAGCAGAAGACGGCAGGTCCACGTGCATGGCAAAGTGTTCCATCAGAAAGAGAGATGAGACGCCTTCTAATGAGACTCTTAGAGGTCTGTCACAAATTGATCTTTGTCAACCCCCGCTCTGTTCGGCAGGCTGCGTAAAACATCCAGAATGATTGCAAGTCAGATGCAGAAAACTGGCTTGCGGTTAATAGTGTTATGGTTGTTTATTAGAGGCTGCATAATGTGCTGACAGTGGATCTACACCTGGACGAGATGCAGAAATGAAAGGCTGGTTCATCCCCAAAAATATTTGCGTTTAAATACTTACATAAATAAGCAATCAGTTGTTTTTCTGTGGAAAACACTGCAAAAAAAATGCTTTTGTTAATTCATTTTTTTGTCTTGTTTTCAGCCAAAATATTTTTAAAAATCTTAAATCCAGAAGGACTTTCTAGACTATTTTCTAAAAATTATTGTCTTGTTTTTAGAAAAAAAAACATGTCAAAATTAATTGAATTTTTGCTTGAAACAAGCTAAATAATCTGCCAATTGAGTAAGCAAAAAAAAATGTTATTTCAAACAGAAAACAAGATTATTATTCTTACCACATTGGCATTGATTATTTTGCTTGTTTCAAGATAAAAAACAAGCTTGTTTTCTATTTTCTAAAAATTATTGTCTTGTTTTTAGAAAAAAAAAACATGTCAAAATTAATTGAATTTTTGCTTGAAACAAGCTAAATAATCTGCCACTTGGGTAAGCATTTTTTATTATTATTTCAAACAGAAAACAAGATTATTTTTCTTACCACATTGGCATTGATTATTTTGCTTGTTTCAAGAAAAAACACTTAATTTGACTTTTTACTTTTTTGATATTTTGGCTGAACACAAGACAAAAAAATCTAAGTAATTTCAAGCATTTTTTGCAGTGAACAGATATTTCTGAAAACTACTTAAGCAGCTCTTGCCAAACAAGATTGTCATTGAATTCGATTTATTATATCTTGGTCTGTTTCTCACACAGGTAATCATACGGCTTCAGATACTCTAGGACTCTTTTTATGATAATTTTATGTTGTTTGTCCTTCGTGGAGCATTGTATTGTATTGTAAGAGCTGAATTATGATACTTTTTTAGGTCCATGAAAACAAAAAACTAACAGCATACGGGTTTGATACAGTATGAAGGTTAGTAAACAATGACCTTCCATGTAAATTATGACTTTAATTTCGCTTATTAGTAAATATTTCATACCTGTAGGAGGGTGTTTTGCTCTCTAACCACAAAAACACTGTAAATAATGTTAAATACTTCAATTAAAGGCCATTATTCATCAAATTAAATCAAAATCAACTCATTTGAATTAAAAACATATAAGAATATATTAGATGCTACAAATGAATTTCACATTTGCATTTATTTGATTTATTCTAAGCCATTTTTATCCCATTATCACTGACCTTTAGCTGAACTACCTTGGCAAAAGGAAACAATAGTGAGCACTGATCTGAGATCAGTACTGTTTGACTCATATCTGTTCCTCCTCTGGCCAACACCAATGATGCATACATATTTATTTCTCTGATCTATAACAGAATCGTATGAGTTTGCTCCGGGTGACAACCAATTGTAAAGGAACTAGATTGAAACGAATCACAGCTATAAATAGAGAGGAAACCAGAGAATATGATGAACCAACGGCAGCGCCTGTAAGGTCATCCAGTAGAGGGCACAGAGATGTTCGAGAGCGTGTTATCCGTCACACGGCTCCCTTGAGATGGCACAGCATTCCACAGGGCTTCGATTACACGCATTTCTCAGGTTTTATCACGACGTGCTGCACGTGAACGAGCCAAATTACCATCAGAAATCATGAGAAGTGCATTCAGTAGCAACTTTAACACATTTCAGTGAGAGGTGGGATGGCGTACAAGCTCTTATCGGAGCTATTTTTTATGCGTTTAATTACCAACTCGAGATACATTTTCACTTGCTGAAAATACTGATTGTAGCGAGCCGTAATAAAAACAGATTAATGAGGCAATGTAGTAATCAATGCCGGGTCAGAAAGTAAGGATAACTTGTTAATCATCTTCCCAGGGGAAAATTACGGTCAAGAGTAATTTCCTACTTTCTAAAGTTAATAAAAAAAGGTGGAAATGAAAAGCTACCGATTTTTCTCTCACTGGATTTTTTTGAGTTAAAGCAAGGAGCCGCTATAAAAGTCAAGAGCTGAAATAGTAAAGAATAAGAAAATATAAAAATACACACCACCTACGATGTGTATATTTTTCGCACATCGGTCAAAGATGAATAAGAGGGTTAAGTGCAGCTTACATTAGTGTTCTGTCCATTAAAATGTGTCCTGTTTTTCTAAGCAAAAAATAATGACTTTCATACATCTCACAGTGCACAAAAACAGACTGAGTATTCCTCAAAATGAATAATAACAGTGAAATGCAAACTCAGAATATGATGCAAATCTTCAGTAAATCAATATGTTAAATAACACAAATATCCTTTATGTATTTAATCTACGTCTATTAACCGATGTCTCTGCTGTTGTTGACCTTTGACAATCAAATTCAACCATACTAACAATCACCAAATATATGCAATGTGTATGCACAATATCTCACATAACAAAAAATTCTGTCAAGCATATTTAGACCCAGGATCATTAAAATACTCTGTCATTAAAGATCCTTCAAAACACTAGAATTTCCCATTTTCCAGCCAGAAGTTTTTAATCATTTAAACTCAAGTGTAATCAAATGTACTATGAGCACTTATTTTTTAACATATTTTAAGTACAGGTCAGAATAAGTATGTTGTTTTGACAAACAACGCATTGCAAGGAATGCAAGTTATGTAATTAGATTAAACTTTCTTTTTAGGAAGAGTTACGTTTTTTCTTTTTTGGCTTCCACATTCCTTCATTGAGTATTCTGGGTGAATTTTATCACATTCTGAGTAGCATTACAAGGAGAAAACAAATTACTTTTTTCAAGTTACCAGCAATGTAGCGCATTACTTTTTAATTTACAAGAATACATCTTGTAGAGTTACTTTTCAAAAAACGTTCCTGTTTATGGATTGAAAGCTCTCCTGTCCCCATGTTGAGAGAAATCGGTAGTAAAATGTTACTTTAGTTCTAGAATAAACGTGAACATGCATTAATTCATCTCACTCACTAAAAAAAAAAAAAAACAGTTTCAGTATTCCTCAAAATGAATAAACTGTGAAATGAACTCAAAATCTGACACAAACCTGCAATAATTAAATACAGTACAGACCAAAAGTTTGGACACACCTTCTCATTCAAATGAATGAGAAGGTGTGCTCAAACTTTTGGTCTGTACTGTATATTTTTCTGTTTATTAAAGTTTTTACTCTACATTTGTGCAGTTTTCAGTGGGTTAGTGATATTTTTTAAATATATATAAATTAATAAATTAATATTTTTTTAAATGGGTTTTTTATACAAAAAGTGCTTTTTTTATGTAAAATTCACTTTATAAAAGATCCACATTTCTAACTTTAATTCATGGGGTTAACATGGATAATTTAAAATGGTTTAGTGTAAGATTTTTGCCCATCTTTTAGAAAATACAGTTTTAAAAGAAAAAAAACAACTACAAATAACTTTTACCAGTAGGTGGCAGCAGAGCTCCACTATTTGCTATTTGACCACCTGAAAGATATTTTTTCACAAGTTTTTTCAGTTGAATTCATATCTACAGTACAGACCAAAAGTTTGGACACACCTGAATGAGAAGATGTTTCCAAACTTTTGGTCTGTACTGTATGTTAAATAATACAAATATCCTTTATGTATTTAATTTCATTTTATTAACCAGTGTCTTTGCTGCTGACCTTAAATGATCCAATTCAAACCTACTAATATACAAACATTACTTAGGTAAGTTAACATTTATGCTTTTTTAAAGGGAGTATTGCAATATTGTGATTCATTACTTTCAACTTTCCACAACACTAGTCCTGAGCCATTTTACACGATTATTTCTGACCTTTAGCTGAACTATCTTAGCTAAAGGAAACAATAGTAAACACTGATCTAAGATGTTTCTGCTTGACTCATATCTGCTTCTCCTCTGGCCAGCACTGCTGATACATAGAAATGTACTTCTCTGATCTGTAACAGAATCTTATGAGTTTGCTCTAGGTGACAACCAACCTTACCAACAACATAATCATCCACTTGCACAAAAACAGACTGAGTATTCTTCAAAATGAATATAAACAGTGGAAATGCAAACTCAGAATACGTTGCAAATCTTCAATATGTATAAATAACACAAATATCCTTTAAGTATTTAATCCCATTCTATTAACCAATGCCTCTGCTGTTAACCTTTGACAATCCAATTCAACCATGCACTGTAAAAAAGTTTTCACCAGTTTCAACTTAAAAACTCAAGTTTAGCAGCTGCCTTAAGATAGTAAGTTAAATCAACTTAAGTAATTTAAACTCACAAGTTATATCAAGTCATTTTTATTGTAATAAGTTAAAATGACTTGTAGTTTTAAGCTGATTTAACTTAAAAACTCAAGGCAGCTGCTGAACTTAGATTTTTAAGTTGAATCTTGTGAAAACTTTTTACAGTGTGCTAACAATCACCAATAAAAAAGACTGCATTCCAGAATAACAGCAAAGCTTATTGGTTTATTTGAGTTTTTTTTTTTTTGAGAAGTTTTTAATATTTAAACGTGCAATAAAATTTACTATGAGCACGTGTTCTTTTATATATTTTAAAGTCCAGGTCAGAATAAGTGTTGTTTTAACATACAATGCATTACTACATACAAGTATTACTCAGATTACTTTTTCAAGTAACTAGTAAAGTTACTTTTTCTGTAGAGCTACATTTTTCCATAATTATAGTGGACATTACTCATCTCACTTGCACAAAAAAAAATACAGTTTTCCTCAAAATAAATAAAAAAAGGGAAATGCAAACTCAGAATATGACACAAACCTTAAAATTAACTATTTTAAATAACACAAATGTCCGTTATGTATTTATTCCCATTTTATTAATCAGTGTCTTTGCTGCTGACCTTTAATGATCCAATTCAACCATACTAATAAGCAAAAAATAAATAAAATGCAGTTTTTGAAAGTTTTGTTTGTGCTTTTTTATATAAAACAAACAAGCAAGCCTAGCCCAGAGAAGAAAAAGTAATGCAAAATTAAAGCAATTCATTACTTTCCATAAAAAGTAAAAACTTATTTTATGGGATAATAAATAGGTGTCGGATATCATTTTAAAGAATGGCGTTAGTAGAGGATACTCAGAACTCAGAATATGTTGCAAATCTTCAATAATTCAATGTTAAATAACACAAATATCCTTTATGTATGTAATCCAATTCTATTAACCAATATCTCTGCTGTTGACCTTTGACAATCCAATTCAACTATATACTAATTAAAAAAAAAAGATTGCATTTCAGAATGGCAGCAAAGCTTATAGGTTTATTTGAGCTTTTTAACTTCTTTTATATATAAAAACAAACAAGCAAGCCCAGCTCAGATGAGAAAAAGTAATGCAAAAGTAACATAATGCATTGCTTTCACAAAAAAAGCAACAAAGTAACACAATTAGTAATGCACAATATTGTAATGCATGATGTTTTATTTTAACAAAAGTTATTTGATACCTCAAAGTAGACACTACTTGCATTTTACTTGCAAAACCACTATTGTGAATGTAATTTGATGCGTCTCATCTTTGGCCCATGCCGTGAGCGTTTATCACACACACATATAGCCTATGCGTGAGATAATGTTATTTTATGCAACAAACCTTTAAGAGAACAAAATCCTGATAACAAACGGTCAGATATTCTCCATGAGTGACGTCATATCCAAATAGTGTCGCTTCATTACTTCTGACAACATTCTTGTAAAAGTAGATTGGATAATTTGAAGGAAATGAGGGAATAAACAATCCATGAGTGCGTCTAGATTGATTTTCCATTGGTCTCAGGCGTGACTATATAAATACGCACTGATCAAGTGAGTTGATAAATCGACTGCGCTCAGGAAATAGGTGTATCATTATGTTGAAAAGTGGCTTACTTTGCATGCATATGGTAAGTTGTTAATTGCAGAGATGTTGGCTAGCATTACCGCACATGTGCGGCCTTCCTTTCACGGCGGACATTTATAGCACTCAGCCTTTAATCATATTTCAGAAAGTTTAATTATGAAAAATGAATGGATTCGAAGCACTTTGGTTGTGTTTTATGAAGGTTGTAGTGAGACATACAAAAACAGCCATTCAAGCTAATTATAGAGTAGCATCGTGCCGGCGCGAGAACGCTGTTTGTTTGGCATTGAAAAAAATGACAAGCTAAATGAACGGTGCTCCGACTGTCAGCAAGCACTCGAGAGCTCCTCATTACTGCATCTTCTTGCCTTAGTCTGATCTACACAAACTGACTCACTCGGGTCATCTGTAGGGCGCTTGGCGTGATGTGCGTGTTTCACTGTAGGAAACAGAGTTTCAGATTGTTGTGTGACGGGCAAAGTATGTCAGGACCCATCTCCATCTGCGTCTTACTAGTATTCAGGGCGTATAATGCACGGAATTATACAACCTATCTGTGTCTGTCCGGTCCTTTGAAGCTTTTGGGGCATTTCTGTTGTCAGTCTATAGCAGTCAAAGTCTCAAATTGTGCACTTAGGCAGAAAACCCCAGAGAGAAGTGCAGATATTCACTCTGTATCTGATGAGAAAATCAGAAAACGGAGGTAACATTCAAATAGACTCTTCTGTCTTGCCTTTTCCAAGTCATTTTCACGAATCCACATACAAAACTAGGGATGTGACGGAAGATTCGATGCGTCCTGCTAGATCTGACTGGTCTCGTGAGAAAGTGATGGCATCCTTGCAAAACATTTTGCAGTGTTTAATTAGATCTGCACGATTAATCATTAAAAGATTAAAAGACCCATGCAATCTTATTCCTGAATGGCAATAATTCAGCTGTGGCTATATATTCAAATCTGCATTTATGCTGTTGCTGATCCAGAAAGAGCAACACAAACAGTCTTTTTTAACCACATAGTGATCATTATTACTTTGTTACATACATTTAAAGGGGTCATCGGATGCCCATTTTACACAAATTCATATGATTCTTCAGCGTCTTAATGAAAAGTCTGTAATATACATTGGTTAAAAATTTTCAATAGTAGTGTAAAAAAAAAACAGCCTTTTACCTTGTCAAAATCAGCTCTGCAGAAACTCAACTCATTTTAAGACATGGCCCCTTTAAATGCCACCGAGCTCTGCTTGCCCCGCCCCCCTCTGGGATTATGAGACGTAATGTTTACTTCAGCTGCATTTATCTGCGTTTAGCCACGTGTAGCGGTGAAACTTGCCAACAAGCACATTATTAAGAAGGCCATTCACAAAGATGCATAAAAAAAACCTTTATACTCACGTCTGCTGTGGGTGAAGCTGCATCAGGAACGATTCGCACGAACATAGAGGCATATGTTGATCGTTTTAAAAACGAAAGTAATGTTTTCCTTTGCATCTTCAGTAAATGATTGCTGTGTTCATTATTACATCCAACAACAGAACACCTCAATCGCTCAATTGGAGACATTCTTGTCTGCACCTGAGTCACACAATGGTCAACAGAGTCGGACTGTTTCAGCTCGGTGAGGGCGGGTCTAAGGTAAGGTGCTCATGTCAATCAACTATAGTGGGAGTGGCCTCTGTCTGTGTGTCGTCACACCCACAAGAATCTGAGAATGACCTGATTTTAAAAAGGGAATATTACTTTTAAAGATTACATTTTTTTATCATTGTAGGGTGGTTGTGTACACAAACTACCAACACACATTAATGTGCAAACAGCATGTAAAAGTTAGTTTTGCATCCAATGACCCCTTTAAATAAAAAGTAGTACTGGGATAAAAGCTTATCGTTTGGGTATGAACACTTATTGTCTACTGTAGCAATCAGAACGAAGGAGGTGGTGACAACTACACGTTTAAAAACATATTTATCATTGAATCATTCATTCAGGAGATTCCAATAGTGAAACTGAAAAGTCTTTATTAATTGAGACACTGACTTTTGTTCAAATATAGACTTAAGCAATGAACATTTTGTCAGAACCACTATTAAACTACATAAAGATTTCTAAACATTTTTTCAGAATTGTGAGAGAATCATGATCTCCAATTTAATTGTTTTTCATTTTATCCAGAATCATGCGGCATTAGTTTACATGTGTATTACTGCATATAATTCATTAAAATCATATCAAAATGCACCTACATTTTTTTTTTTTTTTGCATTATGAATTTTCAGTTGAATAAAATATACATTGATGATTTCTTTTAAAAAAAATGTCTAAAAATCTTGTCTCGTCACATCTCGGGAGATAAGTGTCTCGTCACAACCCTAGTATAAACTGTATAAACATTACATAGATATTTTTGTGTAAAAACAAAAACAAAGGTCATTACCATAAGTACCCCCACAGCACTTTTTAACAATTTTGTTCAGCATAATTACTTTAAAGGAGAAGTTCACTTACAAAACAAAAATGTACAGATAATGTACTCACCCCCTTGTCATCCAAGTTGTTCATGTCTTTCTTTCTTCAGTCGTAAAGAAATTATGTTTTTTTTTTGTTTGTTTTTTTCTCCATATAGTGGACTTCTATGGTGCCCCCGAGTTTGAACTTCCAAAATGCAGTTTAAATGCAGCTTCAGACGATCCCAAATGCGATTGTAAATTATCCCAGATAAGGAAGAAGGGTCTTATCTAGCGAAATGATGAGTGATTAATATATGTGACCCTGGACCACAAAACCAGTCTTAAATCTCTGGGGTATGTTTGTAGCAATAGCCAAAAATACGATATGGATATGATATGGATCAAAATTATTGATTTTTCTTTTATGCCAAAAATCATTAGGAAATTAAGTAAAGATCATGTTCCATGTGTCACAGTTCTGTCAGTTAATGTCTGTTCTATTGGTTTCTCCCATTGTCTCCCCCTGTCATTTTGTCCTCTTTTGGTTTAGCCCTTCGTCAGTGTGATTCCCTGCACCTGTCCTTGTATGATTAGTCACCCTTTATAAGTTTGTCTTTCAGTTCAGTTGATGTCGGTCTTTATTTGATGTTACTGTTTCATGTGTGTGGATTATCCTGCCTGTTCCTGTCTGTTCCTTGAAGAAGAGTTTATTAAAAATAGTGTTAATTGTTGATCTCGACTTCGTCTCGTTCATCCAGCACGTCTATACCGTAACAGAAAGACCGACCAATACAGTTTACCCGGCACGTTTTCCCTGCGTTTATTTTTTCAGTTTTTTACTCAGTGTTTTGTTTTTTCTGTTATTATGGACCCTACTGTTCTCCTGATCCTCCTGAGGCAGGGGGAACGCTCTCTTGAGGACCACACACGTGAGTTTCTCTTCCTGGCGAACCAGTCACACTTCCCGGATAGCAGCCTATGCATCCACTACCGCTTAGGACTGAATTCCACCACCAAGGCGCTGCTATCCGGGGAGGGTCCTCAAGAGAGCCTGCCGGATTTCATCGAGTGGGTGCTGGCGTCCTGCCGATCATCCTGGACTGTTGACATCGTCAAGGAGGACGTCAGCCCCACTCCAGACCCAGAACCCAGCCAACCATCACCCCGACATGCGGAGTTGCAGCCCGAGCCCACCGCAGATGGAGAGACAGAGCCGAGAGCGATAGAGCCAGAGCCTGATCCATCTGACCAGGTGCGAGAGCCGACTACAACATCTGTGATGGTGGATTGCCACGTGGAGCAAGAGAGGGCGATAGAGAGCCCTGCCCACTGCACCACCGCTGAGGGTGAGCTTGGACTAAATTCTGGGGATTTAATAGACTTTTTCTCGGATCTCATCGAAGATAACTCTGGTAACTTAATTGACTTTGATATGGAAATATCCATCTGTCCTGTCTGCCCGGAATTCCCACCCACCCACCCTCTGTCATCCGATGCCATGTTCGTCTGGCCGCCGCTGTCCCCTGACAGCCCCTCAGCTCACCCTCAGCCCACCACCTGTGCAGTGGGCTCGCCGCGGGACTGCCAGCGTCCATCGGCGTCTCGGCTGGAGGATCCCTCAGCTCCGCCTCCAGCCTCCGAGTCCAGGACTCCGCCTCGGCCCTTCGACCCCGCGGTTCCACCACGGCTCTCGACGCCCTCCTCTACACCGTCGCCCGTCGATCCACCAGCTCCACCGGGCTCCATCGTCTTTTCGGCTCCGCCCTGGTCAGTCGTCACCCCATCGTCACCTCAGGACTCTGCTCCTCCGGCTGTGCCTCGTCGCGCCGTCCCACCGGCTCCTTGGGACTCCTCCTTCCTGCGGGCACAGCCTCCATCCTCTGTCGCTCCGGCTCCGCCGCGGATCTCCGGGACTCCGCCTCCGCCTCGGGCGCCAGAGCCTGTTCCACCTTGGCCCTCCGGATCCTCGGCGTCACCCCGGATCATCGGCTCTCCGTCTTCGCCTCGGGCTCCTTCTCCATCTGCTCCGCCTCTGTCGGTCGGCCCCATGGAGTCGGCACGCCTTCGTCCACCATGGTTCCTCCCTCCGTCGGCTCCACAGTGGGCCGTCATCATGGCTGTGGTCTGGGTCTGTTCCTCCTGCCTTACGCCCCACCCATGTCCTCCCTGGCTCCTCCCTCCGTCGTCGCCCCTCTGGACTGTACTGTCTGTCACCTGGACTTTTGTTTTGGTCCCCCTCCTGGGGTGGCGTCCTCCGCCGAAGCCGCCATGGACATTTTCCTTTTTTTTCGCCCCTCTTTTCTGTTTTGTTTTTCTTTTTCTACGGCGCGAGGACGCGCCTATTCGGAGGGGGGCGTAATGTCACAGTTCTGTCAGTTAATGTCTGTTCTATTGGTTTCTCCCATTGTCTCCCCCTGTCATTTTGTCATCTTTTGGTTTAGCCCTTCGTCAGTGTGATTCCCTGCACCTGTCCTTGTATGATTAGTCACCCTTTATAAGTTTGTCTTTCAGTTCAGTTGATGTCGGTCTTTATTTGATGTTACTGTTTCATGTGTGTGGATTATCCTGCCTGTTCCTGTCTGTTCCTTGAAGAAGAGTTTATTAAAAATAGTGTTAATTGTTGATCTCGACTTCGTCTCGTTCATCCAGCACGTCTATACCGTAACACCATGAAGATTTTTTGTAAAATTCCTACTATAAATATATCAAAATGTAATTTTTGATTAGTAATATGCATTGTTAAGAACTTAATTTGAAGAACTTTAAAGGTGATTTTCTCAGCATTTTGATTTTTTTGCACCCTCAGATTCCAGATTTTCAAATAGTTGTATCTCGGCCAAATATTGTCCTATCCTAACAAACCATACATCAATAGAAAGCTTATTTATTGAGCTTTCATATGATGTATATATCTCAGTTTTGTAAAATTTGACCTTATGACTGGTTTTGTGGTCCAGGGTCACATATATATTTTAATAGCAATTTATATACTTTTTAACCTCAAACGCTCGTCTTGTTTTTCCAGTTCAAGACAGTTAGGGTCTGTCAAAAAACTCCCATCTTATTGTTGTGTGGGCACGAAAATCATTTCAAAATCATCCTACAGTACATGGCTGCAGAAGTACCAACCTAGTGTTTGCAAAGTGAACATTTAAAGAAGATCAACACCATTGACAAAAAAAAGGTAAAACAGCAATGTAGGACGCTTTTGAAGTTGAGGGAGAAAATGAGATGGGAGTTTTTCAACATACCCTAACTGTCTTGAACCGCAAAAAAAAGTTCAGGCAGAGCAAGATAAAACGAGCGTTTAAGGTTAAAAAGTATATAAATTAGAACTTTTTAAAAGCAACTGATCATTTCTCTAGATAAGACCCTTCTTCCCTGCCTGGGATCATTTAGAGCGCTTTGAAGCTGCATTGAAACTGCATTTTGAAAGTTCAAACTCGGGGCACCATAGAAGTTGATGACAAGGGGGTGAGTACATTATCTGTAAATTTTTGTTGTGGAAATGAACTACACCTTTAAATATTGAAAGCTATACAGTTTCAAAGCACCACATTATTTCTAAATGCCATAAATGTTCATCTGTCTCTTCCAGCCTTTAATTTATGGCTATTGTAATGATTTAGGAGTAGGTAATTTCATGGCGTCTTGTCATGAGGACCGGCAAGGCCGTCTCATTTTTCTCATGATGTCAAGAGATGGCGTCGGTCGGCCTTGCTGCGCTTAAGACAGTGTAAATCTGCTGAACGGCGGGCATACGTGAGAATGTCATGCCATTTCACGCCATCGGTGAGCTACGACTCCCGCTTTACATTATCTGAACACAACTGTAGGTGAATACAAGCAGGGCTACCGTGGAAATAGTAAAACACCAAATTACTGCAAGGGAAAAATCAGTGATGTCTAAAGGAAACAGGAAAAGTAATTGGTTTAACAAAAAACTGGCATCTGTGCGCTGCTTTATGCAGGCAAACTGAGAAGAACACATTCTCTGTTTAGGTCTAGACTGAACACACAGGCCGAATGCAAATGAAATGCCACATAAGTGCGACCTCAATCCTTGCAGATATGTTTTTTAGCCCAAGTTCAGTCATTGACCTGAATGCAGCATCAGTCATACAGTACATCACCAACAGCACTCCTATTCCCTTAAGGCGAGACACTGCAGGTGAATAGGGTAAAAAAATGTAACTGATAGTTATCACCTTACTTACTCGGTTGATTAATTACATTGATAATTGCAAACATTTTTTGTATTACAAGTTTTCTAAAATGTTAGGTTTTAATATGTAAATGAGACATTATTTAATCAAATACGTGCTAATTTGCATACATTTCTAGTACAAAAATCGAAACATTGGATAAAGTCAGTTTCAAAATTCATATTAGAGTCAAATGTTGGGTATTTCATTTTGTCACTCCATGATTCTGAAAAAACTTAGAACAGACCGAAAACAATGTTTTTTGTTTTTCGTTTTTAATAAAAATAAAATGCTGTATAAAAGCAAGCAAATTATATATGAAAACTTCTAGGTGTTTTCTTTACACTAGTCTGAAAAAACACTTTATGAAACACCAAAAAGCCCAAAATCTCAAACTTGGCAGGTGCATGAAAAAACACCGTTTTTGCCTGCAGTGTCTCACCTTAAGATAAACATTTCTTCTTAAATTTACATTCAAAAAGAAAAAGTTATTGTATTCATTTGTTTATTAAATTAATTAAATATGCCGAAGAAGCATGAGTATTGGTTCCCCAAGTTTGATCCTTCTACCTTTATAGAGTCTGGAAATCAAAGAGATTTTATTTTCTTCAAGGCTGTGAGTCATAATACTATTATCTTTTGCACTATTTTTGCACTAAAATGCACTTTTTTTCCAAAATAAAAAATGCTATTCATATTAAAATACACCTATCATTTACTTGTTTGTTTGTTTGTTTATAGGGAAAAAAAATAAAACTGCTTCACATACACTGCCGCTCAAAAGTTTGGGATCAGTAAGATTTTTTATGCTTTTTTTTTTAAGTCGGTTATGCTCAAGTTCCATTTATTTGATCAAAAATACAGAAAATAGATAATATTCTGAAATATTATTGCAATTCAAAATAACAGTTTTTTCTTTTAATATATTTTAAAATATAATTTATTTCTGTAATGCAAAGCTGAATTTTCATCATCCATCACTCCAGTCTTCAGTGTCACATGATCCTTCAGAAATCATTCAAATATACTGATTTATTAGTTTTATTATCAATGTTGGAAATATTTATGCTGCTTAATATTTTTTGGAACCTGTGATACTTTTTTTCAGGAAAAAAACAGCATTTATTCAAAATAAAGAGTCTTTACTATTATTTTTTATCAGTTTAACACATCCTTGCTGAAGAAAAGTATTAATTATTGTTGCAAAATGGTTTATTTATCAAAGAATCCTGAAAAAAGTATCACAGGTTCCAAAATTTTTTTTTCGTTTTTTTGTTTGTTTTTTAGCGTTTCCAACACTGATAATAAATCAGAATATTAAAATGATTTCTGAAGAATCATGCGACAATGAATACTGGACCAATGATGCTAAAAATTCAGCTTTGCATAACAGAAATAAATTATATTTTAAAGTATATTAAAATAGAAATCCACTATTTTATATTGCATTAACATTTCACAATATTACAGATTTTTTCTGTATTTTTAATCAAATAAATGCCACCTTGATGAGCAGAAAAGTCTCCTTTAAAAATCTTTTTGTCAAAAATCTTACTCTAATATGCACATAAAGTTAAACAGGAAATTATGTGATGGAAAGGATTGATATTTAAAATATCAAACAAGTTTACATTTTTATGACAAAGCAAGGTTATTTCAGGTTGTAAATGTCATGTGGTGCGACAAGGAAACACGTTATCTCATTGAATCACACTACTGTATTACCATAACGCATTGTATTATAGAGACTAATATGTGTGGTTACATTTTAAATGAGCTCCCACATCGCACTAGAGTGTTTAAGACCTATTGCTCATCTCTTGATCATATAATCCATTTCTGAATTAATGGAACATATGCAGTGGAGAGAAGAGCGTAGACACAGATACTGAAAGATGTTGTTGTTATTTCAGACTCACAAAAATAGGATTCACCTGCCAACTTTCACATTAGAGACATTAAAAGGACAGTTGGATCCTTTAGAGACTGACGCCCACGGAAAAAAAGCATTTTTCTATTGAAGAGAACGATGATTTCATTTACGACCGAAGTCTAAAGAGTGTCTGAAGAAGAGTGAAAATGATCCCGGGCAGAGTGATGGAAACGTCGCACCATATGTTGACTCTTCACCCCAGCTGAACGTCTTTTGAGACACTTTGCCACTTCACATTTGGTGCCCACAGAGCATCTGTATCTCTCTGCCACAGCAGGTAATGTGCATTAGCAGGTGCGTATGTTACTTTCCAAAATGCCTCTGTAACTCTTTGAAACATATGGCACTGGCATCGCTCCTCTGGTATACCAGAGATAAAGTTTCCACGCATTTCATATGCGTTTTCCAGACTAAGGGTGCCGAGGCGATTGCCAATGAGTCTCATCACCCCCCACTGAGCTGCATGATAAGACTGTCAAAGGATTAAGAAGTATGACAAGTGCTCAGAATTATTAGGTACGACATGTACAGAGTTACGCTCGTGTATATTTTTCTCATGCTAATGATTAATTGAAATAAAGCTACTTAGAGTTTAGGTTTAAGTTGTTACGTGATTTCTGTTATTTTTGTTCTGCCTGAAGATCTTGGCAAAGCACGTGAAATGGCATTTGCAATATTTAATTATTTGCAGTAATTTAATTATTCAAGGCAGGATTTGATTTTAGTAACACAAGGTGCCTGGTAATGTTGGGGAAAGATACTTTTAAAAGCAATGCATTAAAATATTGCATTAGTCCCTAAAAACACATTTTCTTAGTTACTTTTTACAAAAAGTAATGCATTACTTTTTAAATCTTGGCAGGGCTTGCTTTTTTGTTTTTAATATAAAAAGTAAATGTAAAAGCCCCTTCACACTAAAAAGTTAAATAAATAAGCCTAAGGCTAAAGGAAAAGTAAATTAATGTCTGTTAAAAGAACTGTTTTCCACTTTTTTTGGAAATAGCCTCATTTTCCAACTCCCCCCGAGTTAATAAGTTGAGTTTTACCGTTTTGAAATCCATTCAGCCGTTCTCCTGTTCTGGCGATATCACTTTTATCACATTTATCATGTAATAGTCAAGGAAGTTTGCTGCCGTAATATGGCCGAAGCAGGAGCAGTAATACCACGCAGCACATGTGCAAACGCTAACCTAGCTGGGAACTCATTTCAGGTGCTGCGTGATATTACTGCGCCTGCTTCAGCCATGTTACAGCAGCAAACTTCCTTGACTATTACGCCGGAATGGGAGTGTAGTTCTTATCGGCCTAGAAAATCAATGCTTTACATTTTCCACCGGTCTTAGTACACGATATAACTACAGAAGAGTCAAGTTTTAAATAGGACAAATATCGAAACTTGTTGGTCATTTTTGAACGTGATGCTATTGGTCTAATAGGATTCAATGATCTATGCTAAGCTATGCTAAAAGTGATATCGCCAGAACAGGAGAACGGCTGAATGGATTTCAAAACAGTAAAACTCAACTTATTAACTCGGGGGGAGTTGGAGAATGAGCCTATTTCCAAAAAAAGTGGAGTGTTCCTTTAAGAAGGAAGTTCGACACTCTTCAGCAATGAGAAAAATTAAGCACAAATGTTAGTTAATCTAAAGTAAGTTTTGCTTATTAGTATGGTTGAATTGAATCAAGCATTTCTTTCTTCAGTCATAAAGAAGAGAAAAACATATCATGATTTCTCTCCATATAGTGGACTTCTATGGTGCCCTGAGGTTGAACTTTCAATATGCAGTTTCAGTGCAGCCTCAAAGGGTTTTAAATGATCCCAGACGAGAAAGAAGTGTCATATCTAGCGAAACAATCGGTTATTGTTTAAAAAAATTACAATTTATATACTTTAACCTCAAAAGCTTATCTTATGTTGCTCTGCCTGAACTTTTTTTCAAAGACATTGGTTAATAAAATGGGATTAAATACAAGTAACTCAGATATTTTCTTGTAAATTAAAAAGTAATGTGTTACTTAGTTACTTGAAAAAAGTCATTTAATTACATAACTCGTGTTACTTGTAATGCATTACCCCCAACACTGGAAATTAATTACATATTTGTGACCCTGGACCACAAAACCAGTCATAAGGTTAAATTTGACAAAACTGAGATTTATACATCAATGAATAAGCTTTCTATTGATGTATGGTTTGTTAGGATAGGACAATATTTGACTGAGATACATCTATTTGAAATCAGAAATCTGAGGATGCAAAAAAATCAAAAATACTGAGAAAATCACCTTTAAAGTTGTCCAAATTAGGTTCTTAACAATGCATATTACAAATCAAAAATTACATTTTAACATGTTTACAGTAGGAATTTTACAAAACATCTTCATGGAACATGATCTTCACTTAATTTCTTAATGATTTTTGGCATAAAAGAAAAATCTAAAATTTTGACCCATTCAATGTATTTTTGGCTATTGCTACAAATATACCCCAGCGACTTAAGACTGGTTTTGTGGTCCAGGGTCACATTTAAAAAAGTAACTCAGAAATGTAAAATATTTAGTCAATTTAAAAGTTATGCATTACTTCATTAGTTACCTGAAAAAAGTAATCTGATTACATAACTTGTGTTTGAAATGCTTTGCCCCAAACACTGGCACCTGGTGATGGCATTTCTGCAAAATGATACTATATTTTGTGCTGCACATTTGGCAAAACTTTTAAAGTATAATGTTTAGTATAATGTTCAGTTCCTAAGTCAAATGTCCAGTGAATGGTACTAAAATTGTAATACCATGTAACAGTGTAAACAAAAGCAAATACGAAATTAAAATACATTTGCCAAAGTAACCATGACATTTTATCTGGCTTCTACAAGTCTTTGAGCACTTCTGTTGTGACTCATGTTTCACAGGACTCGTACTTGAGTGCTAAACACTGCTGGTGCGCTTCTACGCAAGTTTACCATGTCAAAAAAGCCATGCATATGGAGCTTTTTTTTATGCCAAAAATCATAAGGATATTACATAAAGATCCATGTTCCATGAAAATATTTTTTAAATCTCCTACTGTAAATATATCAAAACTTAATATTTGATTAGTAATATGCATTGCTAAGAACTTAAATTGGACAACTTTAAAGTCGATTTTCTCAATATTTAGATTTTTTTGCACCCTCAGATTAGATTTTCAAATAGCTGTATCTCAGCCAAATATTGTCCTATCCTAACAAACTATACATCAATGAAAAGCTTATTTATCAGCTTTTTATTCAGGTATATAAATCTCAATTTCAAAAAATGGACTATTATGACTGGCTTTGTGGTCCAGAGTCACATTTGTGTGAGAAGTAAGAAAATAAATATTTCAGCTGAAATTTTATGTATAGATGCATTTTTGAAGGTTTGCAAAAATGTAGGCACATGCATGTTTTTCCATTGAGCTTGGGTTAATTAGATTGGATAGTGACCGGTGATATTATTGTTTTTTGCCTCGCTTTAGTTTTAAAGTTGAGAAAAGGTTATGATAGACTGATGATAGATTATGGTAACCTTTTTTTGCCTAATGGAGAGTTAATGAGTTCTTATTTATGTTTCATCTAAGTATTAACTTGGGAGAAACATCAGTCAAAATATACAACTATGAAATACATTTAAATAGTTCGCATAATTTAGTTCGGGAAGCAGCCGACGATTAGAAATGTTGACATAAACACCTACAGAAAAATCAGACTTTGAGCAAATTTAAACAGACGTGATGTGGAGATATCTTCCGAAAGACCAGAGGAGACGAATGTGCATGTGCTCCATTAGCCCTCCATTTAATCTCATTACTGTCTAGGAAAAAGAATTAAGTTATTAGAAAGATCTCATTTGTGATTTTCTTTACACTTGGGAGACTTATTAAGAAGCTTAACTGGGTAAATTCTAATTTCAAGCACGCTGTATAGGAATGTCTGCAAAGGCTCTAGTTTCAGCTGACTGTTTAACTCAAAGTTACAGCTCCTTCCCATTGACTCTGGGTGAGGGAGTGTGTAAATACTTCTAATATGGAGCGAATGCCCTCCAGAGGCAGGTCTTTGGCTCTGAGCCACTAGTTTTAAACACTATTCACACCCAACTGTCAAATGCTTACTGACATTCTGTTTCCCCAGCTAATTTAGCTCCAACAAACCATGCTAAAGGCAAGAGGTTGGGTCTTCAATGGTGGCAAAAATATTATGTGCAAGAATAGTTACATTGTGACAGAAGTGGAGGAGACACAATAGCCTCACGGTGCTACGAATAAATAACTCCAAACGAATGAAACCCTCAATTTTATCTCAAGCACTCATGAAGAATGGCACAAAAACTCAGAGATGATGCATCTGCTATCAAATGTGAGAATTGAGACAAATTTGCAAGCGTCAGAATTGCATGATATAAATTTGCAATTGTAACAAAAAATAAAAAATAAAAAAAATCTAAATTGTGAAACATTAACTTGCAATTGCAAGAATAAAAGTCAGAATTACACTATTTACAATTGCAATTGTGAAAATAGTGAGAAATTCACAATTGAGAGAAACAAATTGAGAATTGAGATAAAAACCTCACAACTGCAGGAAGATTCAGAATTGCAAGTCATAAACTCGCAATTCCAAGAAAAGTCTGAATTGCATGATACAAATTTGCAATTGCAACAAAAATGTCAGAATTGTGAGACATGAACTTGCAATTTAGAGAAAAGAGTCAGAACTGTAAGACATAAAAACTCGCAATTACAAGAAAATAGAGAGAATTGTGAGACAAACTCGCAATTACGAGAAGAGAGTCAGAATTTCAAGCCAAACACAATTCCATAAAAAAAGTCAGAATTGCATGATATAAACTCACAATTGCAAGACATAAACTTGCAATTTGGAGAAAAGACTCAGATATGCAAGATATAAACTTGCAATTGCAAGAAAATAGTGAGAATTGCTAAAAACTTAGAGATGACGCATCTGCTATAAAATGTACAGGTACAGGTATAAATTCGCAATTGCAAGAAAAGAGAAAGAATTGAGACAAACTTGCAATTACGAGAAAATTGTGACAAACTCACAATTGCGAGAAAAGAGTCAGAATTGCAAGCCATACACTCACAATTCCATAAAAAAGTCAGAATTGCATGATATAAATGTGCAATTGCGACAAAAGAGTCAGAATTGTAAGACAAACTTACAATTCCATGAAAAATGTCAGAAATGCATGATATAAACTCACAATTGCAAGACATAAACTTGCAATTTGGAGAAAAGACTCAGATATGCAAGATATAAACTTGCAATTGCTAAAAACTTAGAGATGACGCATCTGCTATAAAATGTACAGGTACAGGTATAAATTCGCAATTGCAAGAAAAGAGAAAGAATTGAGACAAACTTGCAATTACGAGAAAATTGTGACAAACTCACAATTGCGAGAAAAGAGTCAGAATTGCAAGCCATACACTCACATGTCAGAATTGCATGATATAAATTCACAATTGCAACAAAATGTCAGGATTGTGAGATATAAACTTGCAATTATGAGAAAATAGTGATGTGTTTTGAGACAAACTCAATTACATTACATTACGTAGAGTCAGAAATGAGGCGTACACTCACAACTCCATGAAAAAAGTCAGAATTGCAAAACATAAACTTGCAATTTCAAGAATAAAAGTCAGAATTACATGATATAAATTTGCAATTGAGAGAAAATAGTGAAAATTGTGAGACAAACTCGCAACTGAGAGAAAAAAATTAGAATTGAGATAAAACCTCACAAATGCGAGAAGATTCAGAATTGCAACTCAGAACTCACAATTCCAAGAAAAAAGTCAGAATTGCATGATATAAATCTGCAGTTGTGAGAAAAAGTCGAAATAGCAAGACATAAACTAGCAATACCGAGAAAAAAGTCAGAATTGCATGATATAAACTCACAATTGAGAGAAAAAAATCTGAATTGCAAGACAAACAATTTTGAGGAAAAGGTCAGAATTGCGATATATAAATAATTCGCAATTGCGAGACATACTCACAATTTTGAGAAAAAAAGTCAGAATTGCTTGATATAAATTTGCAGTTGTGAGAAAAAAGTCAGAATTGCAAAACATAAACTTGCAATTTTGAGAATAAAAGTCAGAATTGCGATATCTAAACTCGCAATTGCGAGAAAATAGTGAGAATTGTGAAACAAACTCGCAGTTGAGAGAAAAGATATAAACTTGCAGTTGCAAGAAAATAGTGAGAATTGCATGATATTGCAATTCTCAAGCGCTCATGAACGACACAAAAACTCAGAGATGATGCATCTGCCATCAACGTACAGGCATGTATATGCTGAGATAATCGAATCATTTTTATAAGCGTCATAATGAGAGTAGTTGTGTGTGCCATGACCTTGAAGTGAAGCTCTCTCAGAAAATAGTGAACTACTGTAAATTGAAACATGATTTAGAAAATGAAGTATCATACTATAATAATGACTGAAGAATATTGTTGTGTACATCATGTTAGCAACCACAGCTAGATGGTGTATTAATCATGACATTGTGGGCAGAGGCTGCAGCCTTTCCCGACTCGAGCAGATGTTGTAAATCCAGCAGCATTTGGACGAGGCAGGTGCCCTCCAGCCGGTTTCAGTCTGCTGCACTGGTAATGGTTTGTTTCCATTCCTGGCGCATTGGACAATAAGCCCGGATGCACTTCCTCAGACCTTTATCATTGCAATATGAGGTACTGTGGCATTTCCACTGATTAGGCTCAAATGTCTGTTTCTCGAAAAGCATCATGACCTTGTGTCTAAAAACCTATGAGTGAAAGCGAAGGGAGCGGTATGGGGTTAAATATATTTAGTATTTATATGTGCCCCCATGATGCTCGTGGATATCGGATTTGTCTAGCGAACATCCGAGCAATTGAGATAAGAACTCTCCAATGATAATTTTCCTACACATTCATGGGCATATTGATTTTTAGATATTTTTTGATCCAAATTGAATGACGCTTTGAAAAGCAACTCACAGTTAAAGCAGTATTTCACCCCAAAAACCTGTGTGTTATTGCCACCTTTTTTATTCAGATGTTTGGAGCAAGTTCCTGCTGCTCTTTTGCATACAACTAAAGCATATTGTGAGCAGGGAGCTTCCGAAACTTCTCCATGTGAGAAACTGTAACATTTAAGCTGCTGTTCTTAAATTTTTGCACTATAATACCAGTTTTACTTCTGAAAACCAATGTTAAACCTAACATTCTTGACAGGCCAAGTTATATATAAAAAAAGAAAGAATATGTGCAATCACAAATTAAATTTGAGCGCTAAGAACGAGAAGATTTGCAGTGCATAATTGCATAAACTACAAAGCTATCTAAGGGTTTAACAGTGTGAGCATTTCACTCACATTAGCAACTAAAATAGGTGTTTGTGCACTGTTAAATATATTCAGCACACATATATATGAAATTTTATCAAATTTAAGATCCTTAAAAGACTGATACTTCTGGCTGCAATACCAAAAAAAAAAACTCAGAATTGCATGATATAAATTCCCAATTGTAAAAAAGTCAAAACTGCAAGACATAAACTTGCAATTTCCGAGACAAAAGTCAGAATTGCATGATACCAATTCTCAATTGAGAGAAAAAAAATCTGAATTGCATGACATAAACTTGCAATTTTGAGAAAAAAGTCAGAATTACGCAATATAAATTTACAATTGCGAGAAAAAAGTCAGAATTGCAAGATATATATTCGCAATTCCGAGACAAACTTACAATTTTGAGAAAAACATCAGAATTGCTTTGTATAAAATCGCAATTACGAGAAAATAGTGAGAATTGTCAGACAAACTTGCAATTGCAATACACTCACAATTCCATAAAAAAAGTCAGAATTGCATGATATAAATTTGCAATTCTGAGAAAAAAGTCGCAGAATTGTGAGAAAGTAGTGAGAATTGTGAGACAAACTCGCAGTTGAGAGAAAAAAATTAAGAATTCAGATAAAACCTTAAAACTGCGAGAACATTCAGAATTGTGAGCCATAAACTCAGAATTGCATGATATAAATTTGCAATTGTGAGAAAAAGTCAAAATTGCAAGACATAAATTTGCAATACAGAGAAAAGTCAGAATTGCATGATATAAATTTGCAAATGTGACAAAAAAGTCAGAATTGTGAGATATAAACTCACAATTGGGAGACATAAACTTGCAATTTAGAGAAAAGAGTCAGAATTGTAAGACATACAAACTCGCAATTGCGACAAAAAAGTCTGATTTGCAAGATATTAACTTGCAATTGTGAGAAAATAGTGCGAATTGCATGATATAAGTTCCCAATTGCAAAAAAAAAAGTCAAAATTGTGAGATATAAACACGCAATTGCGAGACATAAACTTACAATTGACAGAAAGGAGTCCGAATTGTGAGACATAAACGCGCAATTGCAAGAAAAAAGTCAGAATTGCAAGACAAACTGACAATTGTGGGAAAAACAAGTCAAAATTGTGAGACGAAAAAAATATTTGATTTTTATTGTGCCCCTAAAGTAATTGCAAAAAGAAAAAAAGAAGTTAGAAATAAAACAAGAAAATTCTATAACAGTCTTTCCGCTTCAAAATTTCACATTTAATTCAAAGTGTTACTTGGCAATTCTCTAATTATTTGTGAAATTTACCAGTCATTTCTAAATGAAAACTGTTTCCGCACCTTTTTTTTCAGCGTAGGAGCACAGGGTAGGAGACCGTAAGCATCAAGTCTTCAGCCTATTAATGGCCTTTAGACCATCTGTTCTTCTACTGTATTGAAAAGTACAGTATGTACATTCTTTAAAGGTCCCATATTGTACACATTTCTGGAGGTTTATTTTAGTTGTTGATGTCCTTAAGAATATATATTTGCGGTATAAGTGCCAAAATCCATCTCAATATATTTTTACAGCTCCTTTTTTAGGAGCTCTGTCAAAAACAGGTCGATTTTGGCCCATCTAATTAATATTCATGAGCCTCTCTTCTGATTGGCCTGTTGTTTTCTGAGTGACGCACAGCCAGGCCAATCACAGGTAACTACGGTCATGTATGCTTTAGTCGAGCCCAGAGCCATAGAGAGAGCCTAGCCTGCTGATACTCAACAGGATATTTCAGAATGATCATTAATGTTTTTTCTTTTTCAAACACCGAATGCAGTAGGCTACATAACTGTTGCTTTAGTAAAGCCCCTTTCACAATGCGCGCTGATTCTGGAAAATTACGGGAAGGAGCGCTGTGTGAACAAAAGCCAGAACCATAAAGGCAGTGTTGTAGTGATGATGCACGTTATCAAGCGGCTCTTCACAACGAAAAAATACGTGCAAAGTGGAATGAAGCGGCGATCAGGCAGAGCCAGCTCCTCACGTTCAGCGCTGAAGCACAGTTTGTTCAGGTTAGTTTCAGTTTAGTGAAACGTACGCGTCGCATTACATCTCACATCCAAACGTCACATGTCTTTATGGGTTGTGTGTAAAGCACGCACAGATTCCGGGAAAACAACTGTGAATGAACCAAATTAAACAATTTCGGAACAAATCATGGGAAACATTATTTGTGTATTTACCGGAATCGCTGTGTGAAAGAGGCTGAAGTTGACGTGCCTCTGGTCTCTTATATTCACGTTGTTCTGAAGCCTGTGCAATGATGTAGTTTTGACATCTATAGACTGAACAGGGTTTTCTAGATTAGTTTCCATGTTGTTGTTGCTTAGCAATGTTATGGACGTGATATTGTCTGGGTTTGACAAAAGGAGGGTGGGACGTTGGTTTGTGACTGAAGGCGGTGACTGAGTAGATCGGACGTCACATCGTTACGGAAGTCTCTGCGGCTCGTGAAAATGATCAGCTACTTTAAGCAGGCTGTGTGCAGTTTACTGTGGATTGACTGTTTTGAAACTCATATGGTAGTTACATAGCCCCTAGACCTCAGTTATCATGAAAAAAGCCAGGCAATTTCGATTTTGACAATATGGGAACTTTAAATCTTCTGTTTTAGTAGGTATAACTGAGCCGAAATGTCTTGCATAAGCACACACTGGTGATAAATTCACCCCTTGTCAGGTTTGAACCTACAGTACAACCTTCGCAGTTATATCAGATCATTAACCACTGTGCCACACCACTCCAGATTGATTACTTCATTACAATTCCTATTTAAAACTGACCAATCCAAAACCAAAATCCTCACATGACACCAGAAACACTGCCGTATGAACCACACATTGCATCAGACCTGCATTTACCGATAAGCAAGCGTTTTGTAATTTACAAACACGTGTAAACATCTGAGTGGCCCGTTATTAATTAAATGCCATTGGTACTGAACCTGAATTTATGAAAGTAAGTGATTAAAAGGAAAATAATGCATGCATAGCGGGTGAGTGTAAGAGCCGTTCAGCGCGAGGAGCTCATTCATTCTGGCTGTCATAAACGCTGTGTTGTGACTACAATGAGTTCAGACAACCGCATCCATCACTGTTCTACCAGTGACATCCTCATAGTTCCTTACCCTACCATCCAGCTCACTTACCTTCTCTCTCACTCTATTTGACAGAGTTTGCTCTATGGTTCTTCCCCTCTGAAAGCGCCCAGCCTGCTTTGGCATGTACATCCTGCATGGGTAAATAAATCCAAAGAGTGTATCCTCTTACATTTTGTCTTGCATACAAGTAGCAATGAGTTGAAAGTGCTAAAACTCAAAACAGGTACGAAATGCTTTGTTTTAGACTCAAGGGATATTGCGATTCTGTTCATATAATACTGAACATATAAGACTGTACTTTGATTTAGTTCATTATATATGCAATCGAATATTAGATATTTCAGTATTTGTGACCCCAGACCACAGAAGCAGTCTTATGTGTCAATTGTTTGAATAAATAAGCTTTCCATTGATGTATGGTTTGTTAGGATAATATTTGGCCGAGATACAGCTATCTGAAAATCTGAAATCTGAGGGTACAAAAAAAAAAAAATTAAATATTGATTTAAAGTTGTCCATATTAAGTTCTTAGCCACGCATATGACTAATCAAAAATTAAGTTTTGACACATTTACGGTAGGAAATTGACAAAATCTCCTCATGGAACATAATCCTTATTTAATATTCTAAAGAGTTTTGGCATATAAGAAAAATGTAGAATTTTGCCCCATAAAATGTATTTTTGCCTATTGCTACAAACATACCAGTTCTACTTAATACTGGTTTTGTGGTCCAGGGTCACATTTATGCATGCATTGTTGCTGTTATTATTTATCGTAATATTTTAATAAATTGCATTTTATAAACCATTTTATTTTAATAATTATTTAATACCTCTTGAAGTAATAATAATAATTATAATAATCGCATAGAAGCAAATGCTAAAATTAGGCTTCTGTGTGCTAATTAAAATAAGTATTGATTTAATTATAATTATTAATTCTATAATTACTTATAAAATTGGAAGAATTAATTAAAAGTGTTAACTTTCTAAATTGCGATATAAACTCATAATTGTGAGAAAAAAAGAGATAAATTTCCATTTGCAAAGAAAAAGTCAGAATTGCATTAAATAAATTTGCTAATCTAAGAAAGTCAGAATTACGAGATATGAACACACAATTGAGAGAAAAGTGTCAGAATTGTGAGATATAAACTCATATTTGAGAGAAAATGTCAGAAGATATAACCTTGCGATTTCAAAAAAAGTCAGAATTGCAAAATATAAACTCACATTTTAAAAAAATCTGAATTGCATGATATAAATTTGCAATTGCAAGAGAAAAGTCAGAATTGAGAAATACAAACTCACATTTGAGAGAAAATGTCAAAATTGAGACAATCTCGTAATTGCAAAAAAAGTCAGAATTGCATGATATAAATTTGCAATTACAAGAAAAAAGTCAGAATTGCGAGATATAAATTTACATTTGAGAGAAAATGTCAAAATTGAGATATAACCATGCAATTGCAAAAAAAAAACAGTCAAAATTGCATGATATAAATTTGCTATTGTGAGAAAAAAGTCAGAATTGCAAGATATAAATTCGCAATTCCGAGACAAACTTACAATTTTGAGAAAAACATCAGAATTGCTTTGTATAAAATCGCAATTACGAGAAAATAGTGAGAATTGTCAGACGAACTTGCAATTGCAATACACTCACAATTCCATAAAAAAGTCAGAATTGCATGATATAAATTTGCAATTCTGAGAAAAAAAGTCGCAGAATTGTGAGAAAGTAGTGAGAATTGTGAGACAAACTCGCAGTTGAGAGAAAAAAATTAAGAATTCAAATAAAACCTTAAAACTGCAAGAACATTCAGAATTGTGAGCCATAAACTCAGAATTGCATGATATAAATTTGCAATTGTGAGAAAAATTCAAAATTGAGATATAACCATGCAATTGCAAAAAAAACAGTCAAAATTGCATGATATAAATTTGCTATTGTGAGAAAAAAGTCAGAATTGCGAGATATAAATTTACATTTGAGAGAAAATGTCAAAATTGAGATATAACCATGCAACTGCAAAAAAAAAAACAGTCAAAATTGCATGATATAAATTTGCTATTGTGAGAAAAAAGTCAGAATTGCAAGATATAAATTCGCAATTCCAAGACAAACTTACAATTTTGAGAAAAACATCAGAATTGCTTTGTATAAAATCGCAATTACGAGAAAATAGTGAGAATTGTCAGACAAACTTGCAATTGCAATACACTCACAATTCCATAAAAAAGTCAGAATTGCATGATATAAATTTGCAATTCTGAGAAAAAAAGTCGCAGAATTGTGAGAAAGTAGTGAGAATTGTGAGACAAACTCGCAGTTGAGAGAAAAAAATTAAAAATTCAGATAAAACCTTAAAACCGTGAGAACATTCAGAATTGTGAGCCATAAACTCAGAATTGCATGATATAAATTTGCAATTGTGAGAAAAAGTCAAAATTGAGATATAACCATGCAATTGCAAAAAAAATTGCAATTGTGAGAAAAAGTCAAAATTGAGATATAACCATGCAATTGCAAAAAAAAAAAAACAGTCAAAATTGCATGATATAAATTTGCTATTGTGAGAAAAAAGTCAGAATTGCAAGACATGAACTCACATTTGAGAGAAAATGTCAGAATTGAGATATAACCTTGTAAATTGCAAAAAAAGTTAGAATTGCATAATATAAATTTGCAATTGCGAGAAAAAAGTCTGAATCGTGAGACATAAACTCACATTTAAGAAAAAAATTCAGAATTGAGAAATAACCTTGTAATTGCAAAAAAAAAAAAAAAAAAGTTTAAATCTTGCAATTGTGAGTTAATATCTCAGAATTGCAAAAAAAAAAAAAAAAAAAAAAAAAAAAAGCAAAACCACTATTTTTTTCTTGTGGCAGAAACAAACTTCCATATTGTTAAATATGGCCCTCACTGATGTAAGTGGCGTTTGTAATTCAAATCAAAGGCATGCAAATCACCTACTAAAGAAAAGATCTCACATTTTATCTTGGTAAATTGACTCTCACCAACTTTAACTGATGCATTAAAAAAATCTACATCACATTGCAACACGTGGAATATGTCTGCCATTAATTCACCGAGGTTAAAACATGAAGATAAATTAAAATGTATCAGACATCACAGTGCTGCAGTGTGTCATGCAAACAAATGGATTGGCAGTCCTGTGGCTCGAGGAAGCACAGATTCACTAGCACAGACAGGTCTGCTTTTGCTCTCAAATATCGCTTTTTAAATGTTTATACTATATTATTAATAAAGGGCCTACTGACATGCTATTAAAGTGGCCTTTAATGTCAAAAGCCAGTTCTGCAAAACTCTGATTGTGCTCGAGTCGATGCAGGAGTCGTCTCCAGGGAAGCCCAGAAGACAACAGCTCTTCATGAGAAAAACTAAAAGGCATGAATCAGTCAACGGATCTAACCCGCTGTGACAGACAAACACACAGACCAAACCAAAAAAACATGTAAGAAAGACCTTCACACTCTGAGGCCCCCTTACTGAAAAATCGACTGGCTCTTGTTGAGAAAATGACCTGACATCTAATTCAAGAGATTATTTCCCCCAGGATCCCCCAGCTAAAGACAGAAGCTCCACTTTCTGGTCAATGGCTGACAAAAGAAGCTCTGTCCGCAGAAGATGCCGACCTTGAGGAGGGCCTAAGAAATACCTTTTATTTTTCCAAATTTGTATTTTTCTGAATTCTGTTTTAATGGCTAAATTTAATTTTGTTAAGCAAAAAGCACGTCCAGTTAATTTAAATCATGAAACTTATACAAGTAAACAGCAATTCCTTATGAAATGTTTTATTTGTGACTCTGGTTCACAAAACCAGTCTAAAGTATGTATGGGTATGTTTGTAGACAAAAATACATTGTATGGGTCAAAATGATCAATTTGTCTTTTATGCCATTAATCATTAGGATATTAAGTAAAGATCATGTTCCATGAAGATATTTTGTACATTTCCTACCGTAAATATATCAAAACGTAATTTTTGATTAGTATTATGCATTGCTAAAAACTTCATTTGGACAAACTTAAAGGTGATTTTCTGCAATATTTGCACCCTCAGATTCCAGATTTTCCAAGTATTGCCTTTTCCTACCAAACCATAGATCAATGGAAAGCTTATTTATTCAGCTTTCAGATGATGTACGTATAAATCTCAATTTTGAAACATTGTCCCTTATGACACATAAGAGACAATGTCCCAAGGTCACGTTTTTTTCTCAAATTCTGTTTAATTTTTCCCAAATTCTGTTTTCTGTATTCGATTTTGTTTGTTTAATCAAATTTTAATAATCTAATTTCTACAAAAAATAGACAAACGTTGCTGCACAACAGAGGTTTACAATAGTAATATAATTCTGTCACAATTCTTTCAAGTTAAACCAGACTTTTATTTTGACAAGTTGCCATGAATTTTTTCCTCAAATTAAATATATTTATGTAATTATGTAAATATTATCATGTATTTATTCATTCATTCACGCAGAACATGTAGAATTCATTCTAAAATAGTCTTTTTGTGGTTTAATATTCACAGACACTACTCCATATGTGACCCTGGACCACAAAACCAGTCATAAGGTTAAATTTGACAAAACTGAGATATATACATCATATGAAAGCTCAATAAATAAGCTTTCTATCGATGTATGGTTTGTTAGGATAGGACAATATTTGGCTGAGATACATCTATTTGAAAAACTGAAATCTAAGCGTGCAAAAAAATCTAAATACTGAGAAAATCACCTTTAAAGTTGTCCAAATTAAGTTCTTAACAATGCATATTACTAATCAAAAATTACATTTTGATACTTTTTACAAAAACTCTTAATGTAACATGATCTTTACTTAATTTCCTAATGATTTTTGACATAAAAGAAAAATTAATAATTTTGACCCATACAATGTATTTTTGGCTATTGCTACAAATATACCCCAGCGACTTAAGACTGGTTTTGTGGTCCAGGGTCACATATCGATATTTGATTTAAAGTTATAGTTCACCCAAAAATGAAAATGTGATGTTTATCTGCTTACCCTCAGCAGAACACAAATGAAGACTTTTAACTCAAACCGGTGCAGTCTGTTGGCCATATAATAGCAGTGGATGGGCACCAAACCTTTAAAAGTAACAAAAAACATGCACAGACAAATCCGAACTACACCCTGCGACTCGTGACGATACACTGATGTCCCAAGACACAAAACGATGTTTTTTTGCGAGACTGCACCGGGTCGAGTTAAAAAATTTTGTTTGTGTTCTACTGAAGAAACAAAGTCACCTACATCTTGGATGCCCTGGGGGTAAGCAGATAAACATCACATTTTCATTTTTTGGGTGAACTATCCCTTTAAGTGTACTGACCTACTAATTTATTTATTCAAAACTTCTGCTACATTCTGTGTTATACATTAAATTTCATTTTTATGACTGGATTCTGTGATTCCATCCATGTTTTCCACCTCGCATAAGAAGTTTCACTGCAAACGTTAGATCAAAACAGCCATATACTTTTCCAAGACCGCTGTGTCCAAAAACAAAACAAAAAAAAACATACTACGCAGAAGCAGTTGGAACCACGCAGAATCCCAAAGATCCCGCAGAGGCTCTTGAGAAAATACATAAGCCCCCCGGTGTTCACCGTACTATCAGACTTCAGCACAGACTCAGGCTACGGTTGTTTGTTCGCCTTAAACTGGCACTTACACTGTCAAACAGCTAAAGCCCTCTATTTGAAGTTGTGTTACAGAGAAGCCGGCTACGTTTACATGCAGTGCAATATTCTGGCCTGTTCTAACCGAGCTGTTTGTCTATTACTTTTCCAGCGTTTTCATTCTATTCACATTTGCATTTACATGGAAAAGACAACATCCTGCACTCTTACTGACACCGAAGATGCTCTGTCAAACACGCAGACTGCCGTATGTGTGATAAAACTCTAGGAAAAAACTAGAGTAGAAAGTCAAGATGCTCATATGAATGAGATAAATATAAAAATAATGTATGAATGTATTGATAAGTTGTTCACAATAAGATCAATAAAATGCATTTTGAAAATGCGACAAATTTTGATTTCACGCAGACTTTAAAATGTGTTTTCATGCTGATAGTCTGCTGTACTAATAGTCAACACGGCAAAATGCTCACCGAGATCTTTGTCTCCTAATTCATTTCATTTAAAGCACCATGCACCGCCATGACCATCAAAACAGTGCTTGTGTACAAAATCACAGGCTTTAAATTGAAAGACACTGACAGACATCAAATCTCCTGCTGTGATCAATGTTCCCTTTATTATGCACAATCCACAGGTTTATTTGTGAGGTGTTGCAGAGAGATTTTTGTTTATGACTTGCTGTGTATTACTCGCTCCCGGGCGTCTGTCGAAACACAGCAGTCAGATGAATGCTTCAATAAATAGTTGCAGCACAAAAGGTCTCAACGAAACAGTAGGATGTTGTGAACTAGATGTTTCCTACAGTATTTCTGATCTAATTATGAACTTCTGAATGAGGGAGCAAAGAGCGCTTTGTGAGCTCAGGTTACACTGAAGCATCTCTTTCTGGTTTTATGCTGAAGTTTATTGGAGCCTTTGACGTTGATAGATTTGTGCAATAAAAAGTTACAGTTGTTTTATCTGTTCATGTGTTGAATATAATATTAGCTACCTTATTAAATGTATCTATATACGTTTAAAAATATATATATTTTAAAAAATGTTGTTAACCAGAAAGTTGATGCTAGCCACTGACTTCCAGTATAAAAAAATATATTATACAAGTCAATGCCAAATTTACCCTCATTACAAATACCCCAAATTCTGTTTTCTGTTTAGATTTTTTGAGATTCTATTTTATTTGATTTAATAAAAATTTTAATAATCTTTTTTTTTTTACAATAATAGACGAATAAAGTGCTGCACAACAGAGGTTTACGATATTAATATATTTCTGTCACAATTTCCTCAAGTTAAACCAGACTTTTATTTTGATGGGTTGCTTTGAAGATTTTTTGGGGAGTATGTACACCGCGTTCCAATTTATTATGCAAATGATATCTTTCTCTGGTTTTCATAATTAGTCAATGCAAATGACAGTCAGTATAATTTTTAAGTCATCAACCATTAGGGTAAAATTCGAATTTTATTGAACAAACCTCCTAATGATAACAGTATTTATTTCAAAAATAAAAAACTGAAAATGCACTGTTCCACATTATTATGCACAACAGAGTTAAAACATTGTATAGGTTGTAAAGAACTGAAAATGGGCATTTGCTGAATTTGCAGCATTAGGTGGTCATATTTACTGAAATCAAAAGCTATTTCAATCAAAAACATCCTAACTGGGCAAGTTACATCTTACCATAGGACCCCTTCTTTGATATCGCTATCACAATTCTTGCATCCATTGAATTTGTGAGTTTTTGGAGAGTTTCTGATTGAATTTGTTTGCAGGATGCCAGAATAGCCTCCCAGAGCTGCTGTTTTGATGTGAACTGCCTCCCACCCTCATTGATCTTTTGCTTGAGGATGCTCCAAGGGTTCTCAATCTGGTTGAGGTCAGGGGAGGATGGTGGCCACACCATGAGTTTCTCATCTTTTATGCAGATAGCAGCCAATGACACAGAGGTATTATTTGCAGCATGAGATGGTGCATTGTCATGCATGAAGATGATTTTGCTACGGAAGGCACAGTTCTTCTTTTTGTACCATGAAAGAAAGTGGTCAGTCAAAAACTCGACATACTTCGCCGAGGTCATTTTCATACCTTTAGGGACCCTAAAGGGGCCAACCAGCTCTCTCCCTATGATTCCGGCCAAAAACGCCACCTCCTTGTTGTGGTCGCAGCCTTGTTGGGACATGTTCCATCCACTACTCCATCCATCTGGACCATCCAAAGATGCACAACACTCATCAGTAAACAAGACTGTTTGAAAATGAGTCTTCATGTATGTCTAGGCCCACTGCAACCGTTTCTGCTTGTGAGCATTAGTTAGGAGTGGCCGAATAGTAGGTTTATGCACAACTGCAAGCCTCTGGAGGATCCTACACCTTGATGTTCGCGGGACTCCAGAGGCACCAGCAGCTTCAAAAACCTGTTTGCTACTTTGTAATGGCATTTTAGTAGCTGCTCTCTTAATCTGATGAATTTGTCTGGCAGAAACCTTCCTCATTCTGCCTTTACCTGCACGAACCTGTCTGTGCTCTGAATCAGCCTCAAATCTCTTCACAGTACAATGATCACGCTTACGTTTTCGTGAAATATCTAATGTTTTCATACCTTGTCCAAAGTATTGCACTATTTGCCGCTTTTCGGCAGCAGAGAGACCTTTTTCTTTCCCATATTGCTTGAAACCTGTGGCCTGCTTAATAATGTGGAACATCCTTCTTAAGTACTTTTCCTTTAATTGGGCTCATTTGGCAAACTATTCATCACAGGTGTCTGAGATGCATTTCAGTGATCCAAAGAGCCATGAGACACAATACCATCCATGAGTTTAATTGAAAAACAAAAAACTGTGTGTTTATCACACTTACATCCAATTTGCATAATAATTTGGAACACGGTGTATATGATATGATGGTAGTATTTATGTAATCAAATGTAAAACATGCAGAATTTATACTAAAATAGTCTTTTTGTAGTTTAATATTCACAGACACTACTCCATATCGCCATTTGATTTAAGTGTACTGACCTACTTTTGGGTTTATTCATCAAAACTTCAGCAACATTCTGCGTTATACATTAAACTGAATTTTTTTATGACTGGATTTCGTGATTCCGCCAGTGTTTCCATTATGAAAAAAAAATTATGCAAATCAATGGCTATCAGCAACTGTTTAGTTACCAACATTTCTCAAAGTAACATATACAGGTCGAGGACGGATGACAGAATTTTCATTTTTTTGGTGAACTATCAATTTAAACAACATTCATTCTGTGAGATCAACCCAGTCTAATAAGGAAATGTAAATATTTTACAACAAAGTGATTTCTGGTGCGATTTGTACAGAAACTTAATTATTTTTAGAATAAAACTTCAGTAGGAGCACTTAATCCAACCCTAAACCTAACCATAAGTGCAGTGCAAGGAGATCTAAGTCTTTCAAAATGGTTCTGTTTACTGGAAAGTTCTTTGGGGAACCAAAAATGGTTCTTCTACGGCATCTCTGCAAAAACACCCTTTTGGAAATGTTATTTTCAAGAGTGTATAATACTTTTTACATTCCCATTTGCTCTAATAGCAAAAGAAGAAAAAACAAAATAGGAAACAACAATTAAGAGATTGAATACCAGTCGGGAAAAGTTACTTTTTAAAGTAATGTAATCCATTACAATATTCCGTTACTCCCTAAAAAGTAACTAATTTTGTTACTCTGTTACTTTTTTTAGAAAGTAATGTGTTACGTTAATATTGCAGCTATTTTAAATCTAGCCTGGGCTTGCTTGTTTTTGTTTTATAAGCACTTTCACACCAAAAGTGAAATGAAAAAGCCTCAGGCTGAAGGAAATGTAAATTCTCATCTGTATAGTAGAGGGTGCCGCTCAAACACACTTCAGCAATAAAAAAAACAAGTGTTCTGTTCATCTAAAGTTACTTTTGCTTATTAGTAGGGTTGAATTGGATCACTGCAGGTCAGCAGCAAAGACACTACTTAATAAAATTGGATTAAACACAAATTATACCTGTAATATTTAATAACTGCAGGTTTGCGTCATATTCTGAGTTTGCATTTTACTGTTTTTATTCATTTCGAGGAATACTGAATGTGTTTTTGTGCAAGTGAGATGAGTAAATGCATGTTGACATTTGGTCTAGAACTAAAGTGCACACATCATCCTGCACCTACTCACGATTTCTCTCAACATAAGAACAGGAAAGGTGTCCATCAATACATAAGAAGACAAAGTAACTGGCGTTGCATATTTAAAAAAGCAACTCAGATATTTTCTGGTAAAGAATAAAGTAATGCATTACTTTAATAGTTACTCTTAAAAATAAAGGTGCTTTAAAAGGTTCTTCACAGCGATGCCATAGAAGAACCATTTTTGGTTCCACAAAGAACCGTTCAGTCAAAAGTTCTTTAAAGAACCATCTCTTTCTCAACTTCTTTCGCCTTTTGTGAAACAGAAAGGCTCTTCAGATGTTAAAGGTTCTTTATGGAACCATTTAGACTAAAAGGATTCTTCTACGGCATCGTGAAGCACCTTTATTTTTAAGTTAGGCCAAAACAGAAGACATAAAGATTTATCATTACTCCCCCAGCTGTTGCACCAGAAACACCCACACTGCAGTATTAATTACTTTTCTGTTTCTACTTTCTTTTTGCCAAGGTAATACAACACAAAGTATAGTTTTATAACTGTGCATTCATTTGAAAAATGGAATTATTAAAAAACCTTGGTAGATTTATAACATTAATGACTGTGGAAATGCATCATCACAGTCTGAGAAAAAAGGCTAAAACGTAAAATAGTTACGAATTGCCTTGAGAGGATCTTGGTGAGACTCTAAAACCACACAGTGCATTTGTCAAAGACGTCCAAGCAGTAATAGAAAGTCAATTATGGTTTGTGCTTACCGCTCTTTCAAGTCAAAATACGTTTACACGTCAATTTTGTCTTGTGGAAATTGTTTAAATGGGCCGAGGTATCCACGATCGCGCATATCCGTCATATATGTCCGCCAGGAGAGCGCTCTATCTGTCAATCTCTCTACGCCAGAGTACCTGTCAACAATCGCTCAACTAATGAGCCTCTGTTTGGCCCTCAGAGGACACCGTAGTCATCTAACCCTGGAGCCATCTCCTGAATTTCTTAACAGGACTGGTGGGGAAAGTGATCTAACCTTTTATTCCAAGCAAATATCCCACTACACACAGTGTTTCAGGCTGCGGGCTAATTTCCATTCCACTGCTCAGCAACCATTTTAAATGACCTGCCACTAAGATTAATCCTAACCAGGGAACCTTATAGTTCTCAACTGTGCCTCCATCTGACTCCTTATATTATGTAGTGTTTGGGGCTATTACGGTTTAATATTGTAGGCAGATGATAATGTGAAGAACTGAACAATGTCAGCATGAAAGGTCAAAACCATCAAACTGACTGACGTTAGATGAATGGCAGAGAGGCCGCTTAACTGCGGGGTCTAGAGCATCTATAATTAAACATAAGAACCGTTTTAGAGGGTTGAATATGAGAGCAGAATCGAGGTGGCAGCATAGGTAGCCCATTCTGACTTTTAACACCCCTGTCTGCCAGAGCAAATGACATGCTATCACTCTGTTATATCTGAAAGTCGCCCCTGCTGCTTAAAGACTAAAAATGTGTTCAGAAAAGATGAATTATGAAAGCCGGATCAAAGTCCGATAACTGCACAATCAATCGGCTGTCAGGCCATCGCAGCGCCTGACTTGATCGATTATTACGAGATGAGATGCAAATGCCGTACGGATGCTAAATGCTTAAAGTTCATTGTTGTGATATATTCTTCGAGCCGTGAGTGATCTGTCTCTAATGGCTTATTACTCTGTGCAACCAGTAAAAATGCTTATCCACTCCATGAAAATATGACAGGGGACATTAGTATTGATTCTGGTGTTACTGGCTTTTTGTCATTTTAACATTGATCTCTATTATATGGGTATGGATAAATCACAAAGCCATCAATAGATTTTTACAATTTCTGCAGGCAATGTAAGTCGAAGTCGTTTGGGATGTTGATTGGGTGGTTGAATTTCTTTCTTTTTTGTTTGTGCGTTTCCTTCTCCATTAGGGGTAATTCTCATTACTCAAGTAATAGCATGCTTCTTTTCAACAAGTAGAGCACAAATAGTATGGGATGAGTCACGTGCCAGTTTAAAAAGGGTTAAGGGTTTGCTCAAAGTCTACTTTTAACTAATTACTCATTTTCAGGGATATCACACTTCAGGGCCATCCGTGGATTCGCCAGAGAAAATAAGCCATTAATATTCAGTGTAATTTCCTGATGTTTCAACTTCTTCGCCAGCAGTGACAGTCAACTCATAAATGTATTTCAGATGCAATACTGTTATAATATATATATATAGAAATATATAGAAAATAAGAAACAGCCCTAAGCTTTGTGCCGTTTGCAGCATTAGTCTGTCACATTAAATGGTCTACACATTCGTCATGCAGATAAAATCAATAATAAAATGATAAAATCAATGCATACCATGCTCTACTATCACTACCAATGCAATTTCGCTATCAAACAACAGCTGTAGCACCTTATCCCATTAGACTTCACACATTAACACTTCAACCAGCCGGAGATTCAATTCAGATTTTTTCAAGTCCAGCTGTTCTGAATTCTAATCAGCAATGCAATGTTCAGGCATATATTGTGATCGTTTAATAATGGCAGATAACTAATATCAGAACTACTATGGCATGTTAAGTGGTATATGGATTTGTAGAAGCCACATTAATATTTTTTCAACTTAAGTGAAGTACAGTACTACACCACTTCTGAAAAAATTGAAAAAAATTCAACCAATTAGAGAGTTGAGGCAAGCAAATCGTGCCAAAAGGTTAACAGGGAAACTTAGTTGAAGTGAATGTTGCAGGGAATATCCACTCCCATGTCTCCTTACACAAATATGAAGAGGTCAAGGATAAGTTTATCCAAAAAATAAATAAACAAATAAATAAATTATGGCCGTATTATAAGTCATTGAAGTGATTCACTGTGTTTTGTTGCTGTGTCTCTTCTAAGTAAGATTTGTTCGATTCATCTAATCTTATTTTGCAAGTGACTTCCATTTCTGTTTTAAAGATGTTTTATTTGGATTGACTCAAAAGAGAATATAGGGAAATAGAACCTGCTAGCTAAATTTCACATACATGAAAAAAATCTGTTTCTAAACAGCACTTTTCTTTTTTCACAGTTGATCTAGACAAGTACATGGAAACGATCCGAAGTCCTGTTAATCCTAAACAGTCAAAACTGCATCTCTATATTCATCACATGTGTCCTCTTAAGGAGAAAGAAATATACAGTTAACATAGTTAAACCACAGTAACCACAAATTAGCCCTGGTTTTGCTACACTAACCATAGATTATGCATGGTATTTGTAGTAAAACAGTGATTATACAGAAAAAAAAAAACAGGTTACTACACTTTTACTATAATAAAACCACAGTTATTTTTTTAAGGGATTGGTATTTCTATATTCTTTCTTTTATATTTGCTTTGTTTTATAGCCTAACTGTACTGTCTTAATGCTTTGATGTTTTTACAGTTTAATTTAAAAAAAGTAGTAGTCACATGATCACATGATTTGTGATCTGTGATCCGAAATTCCGATCTGAATAATGATTCGATCAGGACTTTGGAACTTGAAATCATTCAATTTGCAAAATGATTCGCGAACCCGAACCGATCTAAATCAAATGATTCACGAAATGATTCGCGATCCCGCTCCATACTCCCAAACTAAATCAAATGATTCGCAATTCGAACTCCCGAACTAAATTAAATGATTCGCGATTCGAACTCCCGATCTAAATTAAATGATTCGCGATCCCGCTCCGAACTCCTGATCTAAATCAAATGATTCTCGAAATGATTCGTGATCCTGCTCCATACTCCCGAACTAAATCAAATGATTCGCGATCCGAACTCCGATTTAAATCAAATAATTCGCGTTCCCGCTCCGAACTCCTGATCTAAATCAAATGATTCTCGAAATGATTCGCGATCACGCTCCATACTCACGATCTAAATCAAATGATTCGCGATTCGAACTCCCGATCTAAATTAAATGATTCGCGATTCGAACTCCGATTTAAATCAAATAATTCGCGATCCCGCTCCGAACTCCTGATCTAAATTAAATGATTCTCGAAATGATTTGTGATCCCGCTCCATACTCACGAACTAAATCAAATGATTCGCGATCCGAACTCCCGATCTAAATTAAATGATTCGCGATCCCGCTCCGAACTCCTGATCTAAATCAAATGATTCTCGAAATGATTTGTGATCCCGCTCCATACTCACGAACTAAATCAAATGATTCGCGATCCGAACTCCCGATTTAAATCAAATAATTCGCGATCCCGCTCCGAACTCCTGATCTAAATCAAATGATTCTCGAAATGATTTGTGATCCCGCTCCATACTCACGAACTAAATTAAATGATTCGCGATTCGAACTCCCGATCTAAATTAAATGATTCGCGATCCCGCTCTGAACTCCTGATCTAAATCAAATGATTCTCGAAATGATTCGTGATCCTGCTCCATACTCACGAACTAAATTAAATGATTCGCGATCCCGCTCTGAACTCCTGATCTAAATCAAATGATTCTCGAAATGATTTGTGATCCCGCTCCATACTCACGAACTAAATTAAATGATTCGTGATCCCGCTCTGAACTCCTGATCTAAATCAAATGATTCTCGAAATGATTCGCGATCACGCTCCATACTCACGAACTAAATCAAATGATTCGCGATCCGAACTCCGATTTAAATCAAATAATTCGCGTTCCCGCTCCGAACTCCTGATCTAAATCAAATGATTCTCGAAATGATTCGCGATCACGCTCCATACTCACGAACTAAATCAAATGATTCGCGATTCGAACTCCCGATCTAAATTAAATGATTCGCGATTCGAACTCCGATTTAAATCAAATAATTTGCGATCCCGCTCCGAACTCCTGATCTAAATCAAATGATTCTCGAAATGATTTGTGATCCCGCTCCATACTCACGAACTAAATCAAATGATTCGCGATCCGAACTCCCGATCTAAATTAAATGATTCGCGATCCGAACTCCCGATCTAAATTAAATGATTCGCGATCCGAACTCCGATTTAAATCAAATAATTTGCGATCCCGCTCCGAACTCCTGATCTAAATCAAATGATTCTCGAAATGATTTGTGATCCCGCTCCATACTCACGAACTAAATCAAATGATTCGCGATCCGAACTCCCGATCTAAATCAAATGATTCGCGATCCGAACTCCCGATCTAAATCAAATGATTCGCGATTCGAACTCCCGATCTAAATTAAATGATTCGCGATTCGAACTCCGATTTCAATCAAATAATTTGCGATCCCGCTCCGAACTCCTGATCTAAATCAAATGATTCTCGAAATGATTTGTGATCCCGCTCCATACTCACGAACTAAATCAAATGATTCGCGATCCGAACTCCCGATTTAAATCAAATAATTCGCGATCCCGCTCCGAACTCCTGATCTAAATCAAATGATTCTCGAAATGATTTGTGATCCCGCTCCATACTCACGAACTAAATTAAATGATTCGCGATTCGAACTCCCGATCTAAATTAAATGATTCGCGATCCCGCTCTGAACTCCTGATCTAAATCAAATGATTCTCGAAATGATTCGTGATCCTGCTCCATACTCCCGAACTAAATCAAATGATTCGCGATCCGAACTCCGATTTAAATCAAATAATTCGCGTTCCCGCTCCGAACTCCTGATCTAAATCAAATGATTCTCGAAATGATTCGCGATCACGCTCCATACTCACGAACTAAATCAAATGATTCGCGATTCGAACTCCCGATCTAAATTAAATGATTCGCGATTCGAACTCCCGATCTAAATTAAATGATTCGCGATTCGAACTCCGATTTAAATCAAATAATTCGCGATCCCGCTCCGAACTCCTGATCTAAATCAAATGATTCGCGATTCGAACTCCCGATCTAAATTAAATGATTCGCGATTCGAACTCCGATTTAAATCAAATAATTTGCGATCCCGCTCCGAACTCCTGATCTAAATCAAATGATTCTCGAAATGATTCGCGATCCCTCTCCATACTCATGAACTAAATCAAATGATTCGCGATTCGAACTCCCGATCTAAATTAAATGATTCGCGATTCGAACTCCGATTTAAATCAAATAATTCGCGATCCCGCTCCGAACTCCTGATCTAAATCAAATGATTCTCGAAATGATTCGCGATCACGCTCCATACTCACGAACTAAATCAAATGATTCGCGATTCGAACTCCCGATCTAAATTAAATGATTCGCGATTCGAACTCCGATTTAAATCAAATAATTTGCGATCCCGCTCCGAACTCCTGATCTAAATCAAATGATTCTCGAAATGATTTGTGATCCCGCTCCATACTCACGAACTAAATCAAATGATTCGCGATCCGAACTCCCGATCTAAATCAAATGATTCGCGATCCGAACTCCCGATCTAAATCAAATGATTCGCGATTCGAACTCCCGATCTAAATTAAATGATTCGCGATTCGAACTCCGATTTAAATCAAATAATTTGCGATCCCGCTCCGAACTCCTGATCTAAATCAAATGATTCTCGAAATGATTTGTGATCCCGCTCCATACTCACGAACTAAATCAAATGATTCGCGATCCGAACTCCCGATTTAAATCAAATAATTCGCGATCCCGCTCCGAACTCCTGATCTAAATCAAATGATTCTCGAAATGATTTGTGATCCCGCTCCATACTCACGAACTAAATTAAATGATTCGCGATTCGAACTCCCAATCTAAATTAAATGATTCGCGATCCCGCTCTGAACTCCTGATCTAAATCAAATGATTCTCGAAATGATTCGTGATCCTGCTCCATACTCCCGAACTAAATCAAATGATTCGCGATCCGAACTCCGATTTAAATCAAATAATTCGCGTTCCCGCTCCGAACTCCTGATCTAAATCAAATGATTCTCGAAATGATTCGCGATCACGCTCCATACTCACGAACTAAATCAAATGATTCGCGATTCGAACTCCCGATCTAAATTAAATGATTCGCGATTCGAACTCCCGATCTAAATTAAATGATTCGCGATTCGAACTCCGATTTAAATCAAATAATTCGCGATCCCGCTCCGAACTCCTGATCTAAATCAAATGATTCGCGATTCGAACTCCCGATCTAAATTAAATGATTCGCGATTCGAACTCCGATTTAAATCAAATAATTTGCGATCCCGCTCCGAACTCCTGATCTAAATCAAATGATTCTCGAAATGATTCGCGATCCCTCTCCATACTCATGAACTAAATCAAATGATTCGCGATTCGAACTCCCGATCTAAATTAAATGATTCGCGATTCGAACTCCGATTTAAATCAAATAATTCGCGATCCCGCTCCGAACTCCTGATCTAAATCAAATGATTCTCGAAATGATTTGTGATCCCGCTCCATACTCACGAACTAAATCAAATGATTCGCGATTCGAACTCCCGATCTAAATTAAATGATTCGCGATTCGAACTCCCAATCTAAATTAAATGATTCGCGATTCGAACTCTGATTTAAATCAAATAATTCTCGATCCTGCTCCAAACTCCTGATCTAAATCAAATGACTCTCGAAATGATTCACGATCCCGCTCCATACTCACGAACTAAATCAAATGATTCGCGATTCGAACTCCGATTTAAATCAAATAATTTACGATCCCACTCTGAACTCCTGATCTAAATCAAATGATTCACAAAATGATTTGCGATCCCCCTCCATACTCCCGAACTAAATCAAATGATTTGCAATCCTGCTCCAAACTCCGAAACTAAATCAAATGATTCGCGATCTCGAACTAAATCAAATGATTCGCGATCCCAAACTAAATCAAATGATTCACGATCCCGTTCCAAACTCTAAATGAAAGGATTCGTGATTCTGCTTCGAACTCCCGATCTACATCAAATGATTCGTGATTCGGACTCCCGATCTAAATCAAATGATTTGCAATTCAAAGTCCAAACTCCCGATCTAAATCAAATCAAATGATTTGTGATTCAAAGACCAGATATGAGTCAAATGTTTCGCGATCCGCGAAGTTCTGATCGGAGCGCTTCGAAACAGTGAATTATTTTGCGATGCAATGGTTTAACTGATTTACTATGTGTTTTTTAAAATCAATACAAGTGATGTGGAAACTGGAAAATGAACGGCTCTTTTGATCTGTTTTTTTTTTTACTAGTGAATCGCTTGAACTAAAGGATTGAAGTCACGAGTTTGAATGAATCTGAGCAGTTCCAGCGTAAATGACTTACTCAATTAAATCGGTTTGTCTGTTTACGACACTGTTGGTATTAGGCCGACAGAAAAAAAATAAATAACTTCCTTGTTTGCAATATTGTTTTTGTACTTTTCAATATAAAAGGCTTCACTGCTGACTCATAAAAAAGTCTCTTGTCGCCATCTAATGGCGGAACAATGTAACTAAAATCATCACATATACACAAAACGTTTCTCTATACCAAATACTATTATTAACTAAATACTACAAATACTACTATTCATTAAATAATAATATTTAATAACATATAAAAATAAAAAGTTATGAAACTTTGCCTTCAGCCGAAACAATTTGCTCTGGAACAAATAATAGATTCATGAAACTTCAGATCAAAGATTGCTGGTTAGATTTATCCCAAATAAATTATATTTAATGGAAAATGTTTAACAAACTGCATATTTGAAGACTAAACAACTACATTCCAATATAAAAAAATAACCTTTTAAAACTACACAACAATGACACAACAACAGTAGAATAGGTAGATAGGTAGACAGACAGACAGACAGACAGACAGACAGACTTAATGGCTTGTAATGCTTTTAAATGACTTTTTCCCTATAGGAAAAATGAATGGAAAAATATTTTCAGAGCCAAGACAGCTGCAAAAATGCCAGGCACTAATGCATACTATAGCACATTAATTGGATATTTCTCTATATGATTTATATGCTTATATAAATATTTTGTCTAAAATGACCATTTGACACTAATGTTTGACAGTGACAATGACTGTGTTTCTGTGGGATATCATCATAATTTGGGCATCTCACAGTAACTACAATGAAAAATCTTAAATAAGCATGACTTATTTATGTCTAAAGGACACTTTTTTCCATTAATTATGACGTTCATAAAAGTTTGTGCAAGCTACTTTATTAAGAATCATATTTCTCAGAGTGCAGATTATGCGTGTGGCGTCAGACAGTGAGAGAGAGAGAGAGAGAGAGAATGAAGCATAACAGTGAGAAACACTGAGTCGGCTGGTGGAGAGAAGCTGATCTTCAAGCTGTCGGCTACAATTCTACAGTTTGATTATGACTTTGAACTGCATATTTCAGCTGAAGCCTGAGCTATGAAGTATAACGCTCTGAAAACCTTAACCATAAATGACCAATTGTAGCGTAGATCTATGTCAATAATGATAATGATATTATTCTGTTAACAACAAGGTCAGAATTAGCATATGTCAGTCATGTTTTGAGATAATGGACATTGATAGAGTTCCTAATTTACAAGCTCTCAGAGCAAGAATCGATCTTTACCTTGGCTAATCGCTGACAAACTGCCTGCTTTTCAGTCCCCTTGAGTGACAGTGGAATTACCAACAGAAGTGGAGCCAAGCCCTATATTCACAGGTTCACATAATGCATATGTGGGGCTTATAAAAGGTCTTGATTGATGTTCATAATGGAGGGAATCAAATATAGACTTCACTCAAGCTCAATGGACATAACTACTGAAAGTAAAAAAGAAATGTTGGAAGAACAGAGCATAACAGTTCTATGTTTAAACTTCCATTTGAGATTCATAATGATGAGCAGTTCAATCACGTTACATAAATGGTTTTATACCTTTGTGTTTTTTTTCCTGATATTCAAATATATAAGTTTTGAATCAAATGTTATGATGTAACTCAGATCTGGCAAGTTTGGTTCAAGGTTTACAGTTCTTTACTGAAGAATATGAAAAGTACATTCAGAACCAAGCATAAAAAGTAGTTGCATGACTGTTAGGTGAGCTATATTGTTGGACTGAGGAAGGTAAGCTCCAAATTGTCGTGATTGGAGGGAGGATTTCAACATACATTTCCCAATTTTTTTTAGGATCTCAAAAGATCGATCAATTTACTGCTTGTTTCAGGTAATTCAACAACAGCTTGGGGTGTGTTGCTGTTCACGAGATTTACTTTGTTCTACTTACAGAGGAACACTGAATAATTGATTGCCTTAACAGACAAACCAAAAGGAGGAAATAAAATAAAGTAGCAAAACAGATATTATGCACATAAATCGGTGACTATCAATCAGCAATCAGGCTTTGCCTTAAAAAAATGATTTTTGAAATGAGAAGATGAATAAAGTTTTCACACTGCACTGCACACTAGTAATGCACAATGTTATGTTTCAAAAACAATTAAAATGATGTCTCAAAGGTATGGGTATGTTTCCTGTGGTTTCATTTGTGAATTCATCTTTCAAAGCTTTCATCTGAGAATCCATTTTTCAAAACATGCAAATGCACTTGTTATAATGCATGCATACATCCTCTGATTCATACACAACACACACACACAAACACACACACACACACACACATAAAAGACAGTCTACCTGAAAATCTAATTATATTAGCAGCAACACAGAGACATTTGATGGATTTTGCACAAATCCAATCTGCTAAAATGCACAGGCTATTCAATCAACTGAGGCTGCAAATTTCAAGTCACTGACAACACATTGTATTTTTTAGAAAGAGTTTACAAAGCAAAATCAGTACGTACTTACGCAGAGTGATAACTTTGGCATTTATATTTAAGACATCAGTTAATAGTTTAGCGGGTTAAAACGTATGTAATCCTTTTATCAGTAATTTTACTAAAAGTAATTGACTGGCAATGAACGCAGTAACCTTTCACACCTGAGCAAACACATAATTCGCTCACTAATAACGCAAAATGCATGCATTCATAAACCAAAATGAGACGAAAGTAGGTTATCCTGCTCACTTTCCTTTTTAATATGATTGATTCTTACTAATCAAGTAAAAGTCTAACACTACAGAAAGCCGGCGCACATCAATAAATCGGAAATAACGAAAACAACTCTGAGAACATTGTATCAACGTTCTCTTTTGCGGAACTTTGATGTTAGTAAGTAGAGAAGATGACACGCGCATGCAGCACATCACCTACCGGCAAAGCTGAGATGAAGCAGGTAGATTCCCATAAGATCCATTTCTGCGCTTGTCTGAAGAGAAACTGGCTCGAAATGACGCGAAACTGTCTCTTATATGCTGAGCTTACCGACAGAGAAAAGCCGTCCGGTTTTCAGCGCTGCACATATCAATTGAGCATGTTCAGGACTCTTAAAAATGGTCAAAATGAGAGAAATGTCCGCTGAACGTGCCGCGTTCGCCGCACCGCCAAGTGTCAAACTGTCAATCAAGACGTCAGGTAAAGCTCGAAACGAAATTAAAGCACTAATGAAAGTTCTCCATCTGCTCCATTATCACGTATTGACATTTGTTCCCTCCGAGGGCAAGAACACGAGTGAATGAAGAGTCAGATTTCATTGAGTGAAGATCAAACTCAGGCAAACAGCAGAGAGAGAGAGAGTGAGGGAGAGAGACACTGAGGTTTGAGCTGAGCTGTGTCTCAAAACCTAGTACGCTGCCTACATAGGCTGTATCATTTGAGTGACCCTATTCAGTATGCGCCTGGAAATGTTGTCTAGATAGACAGTTTACTGTGTTTTGGGACACACAGCCGTAGGGTCAGAGAGGCTATCAAACTGTCTGCTACAAATCCTGCACTTTGATTCTGGCTTTGAACTGTGGCTTTCAGAAGCTGGTGCTCAAATAATATGATAAAAGAAAAACTCTTCAAAGTTGTTGTTTTATTTCTCCCTGCCTTCTATTTAGTGGCACAGAATGAGTCCCACACTGGATGAAAGGACTGTCACTATTGTGGTGAAAGACAACATTTCATCATTTACTTTTAAGGGGACCAGAGAATAGTTTGGTGAAAAATAAAAGCTGCTGAAAATGTACTCACCCTTAGGACATCCAAGATGTAGATGAGTTTGTTTCTTTATTAGGTTTGGAGAAATGTAGCATTACATCACTTGCTCACCAATGGATCCTCTGGAGTGAATGGGTGCCGTCAGAATGAGAGTCCAAACAGCTGATAAACACATCACAATAATCCACACCACTCCAGTCCTTTCAGCTAAAATACAAGTTAATAACCAACAATAAAGCCATAATCTGCACAGATCAAGCACCATTTACAAGCAAAAAAAAGTCCAAAACAATTTAAAACAAATATGTTTTTACAATTTACAACAAAATGTACTCACCCTCAGGACATCCAATATGTAGATGAGTTTGTTTCTTCATCAGAATTTGAGAAATGTGTCATTCCATCACTTGCTCACCAATGGATCCTCTGGAGTGAATGGGTGCCGTCAGAATGAGAGTCCAAACAGCTGATAAAAACATAATAATCCAGAAGTAATCCACATCAAGTCCATCAATTAACATTTTGTGAAACCAAAAGCTGCGTGTTTGTACAAAGCAAAATGATCAAGATGTTTTTAACTTCAAATGATTGATTTCAGCTCAAATACAAGTCAATAACCCACAATAAACCTATAATCTCCACAGATCAAGCACCATTTAAAAAGTTAAAAAAAAAAAAAAACTCAAATGTGGGAGGATTTTGATGTGAGACATAACAGAAGATGGACTTTAACACTGGAGGAAGCGTTATTATGCATTATGGATTTTTATTTTAGCTATTAGTAATATTTTTAATGGATTTGTTTCTGTTTCATCGTTTACTTTTGAGGGGACCAGGGAATAGTTCACTGAAAAATTAAACTTGCCAAAAATGTATACTTAACCTCAGGACATCCAATATGTAGGTGAGTTTGTTTCTTCATCAGATTTGGAGAAATATGTCATTCCATTACTTTCTCACCAATGGATCCTCTGGAGTGAATGGGTGCCGTCAGAATGAGAGTCCAAACAGCTGATAAAAACATAATAATCCAGAAGTAATCCACATCAAATCCATCAATTAACATCATGTGAAACCAAAAGCTGTGTGTTTGTACAAAGCAAAATGATCAAGATGTTTTTAACTTCAAATGATTGATTTCAGCTAAAATACAAGTCAATAACCCAAGTCAATAACTTTCTCACCAATGGATCCTCTGGAGTGAATGGGTGCCATCAGAGAGTCCATAATCCATAATAATGCTTCCTCCAGTGAAAAAATCAAAAAGAGAAATACACAGATCAAGCACCGTTTACAATCCAAAACAGCTCTTCAGTGTAAAAAGTTTTTACAGCTGCCTTAAGATTTTAAGTTAATTCAACTTAAGCCATTTATACTCACAAGTTATATCAACTCATTGTTATTGTAATAAGTTCAGATGACTTGTAGTTTTAAGCTGATTTAACTTAAAAACTTAAGGCATCTGCTGAACTTAAAAAATTTTAAAAATCTGGTGAAAACTTTTTACACTGTAACAAATATGTGGATTGACTTTTACACTGAAGGAAGTTTTATTATGAATTATGGACTCGTATTTTATCTATTTGCAATGGTTTGAAGTTAAAATCATCTTAAAGATGGAGTTGTTTCTTATAAACATGCAACTTTTGGCTTCACAAGATGTTAACTGATGGACAGGAGTGGATTATTGAGATGTTTTTATCAGATGTTTGGACTCTCATTCTGGCGGCACCCATTCACTGCAAACGATCTGCTGGTGAGTGCAACATTTCTTTAAATCTGATGAAGAAACACACTCATCTATTCTTTTAAATGCTTTTTCCCCCAGCACTGGATCAACTATCTTAAAAATAAAGGTTCTTCATAATGCCATAGAAGAACCTTTTCTGTTTAAATGGTTCCATAAAGAACCCTTATAATCTGAAGAAACTTTCGGTTTCACAAAAGGTTCTTTGTGGTGAAAGATGGTTCTTCAGATTATAAAAATGTAAGAAAGAGATGGTTCTTTGTGGAACAAAAAAATGGTTCTTCTATGGCATCGCTGTGAAGAGCCATTTAAAGCACCTTTATTTTTAAGAATGAAGATCAGTCATTACAAAACCTGTATTTACTGACCACAAATATAAAGTCATTGTGTGGGAGGGATGTCTCATGGTTACAGCGGTGGTTCATATTGGCAGTCAAAGTGTGCCTTGGAGAACTGCTAACCTTCTCACCAAGGCTGTGGTGCTACATCATTCCTAATGAATGCATAGTAGTGCATGTGTAAGCACTGTAGAGCTCATTAAAACTGGGCGTTATGACTCATAATCACAATCATGTATTGCTTTTTTATCAGCTATGAAATTATGACATGCTAATTGTGTTCTGGCATTGAACTTTTCCAATGCACAAATAGTTCTTTAGATGTTTACATTGCTCTTCACAAGGTTCCTGTAAGAACCGTTCACTGAAAAGTTCTTTGAGGACCTCAAACTGGTTCTTCTATGGCATCACTGTGAAAACCCCTTTATTTTTAAAAGTGTGGTCAAAAGGGGTCATAATCAATCCATCTCATTCACTGCAGTCTGTTCATTCACACGCGCTGATGACAGGACTGACTCCAGCTGTGTGCCCTCTGGAATGAGAGTGTGCTCTATTGTCTAAACCAGAGCTCTTTCAGCATTGGGTGTATGTGTCAAGACATGGGTGATAGTAGACTTCAGGGTGTTTTTGAAACGAGGGGAAGAGATGGAATAAGAAAGCACTGACAGTTTGGATAAATTATAAGAGGATTTCAAGGTAATAAGTGAAACTGCCCATGTGTTGCCGCTGGAGGGAAGAAAGGCCATCAAATATCTGCAACTGACTTTGAAAATCAGTAGAAAGATGTTTTAATATAGGCCATAGTGGCATGTAATACCACAAGCACTGCTTGACTGAAAACCAAGCTTGACAAGTTGGCAGTTTCTACATTTTTATACTGAGGGTGTGATAAAAAATGAAATAAAATAAAAAGTTTACAGTTTGTAGACCACTGGGCTGCAACTGTAAAAATTAAGAATCTGCAAAATGTTAATTATTTTACCAAAATAAGAGGGATCATACAAAATTCATGTTATTGTTTATTCAGTACTGACCTGAATATTTCACTTAAAAGAGTTTACATACAGTCCACAAGAGAAAATAATAGTTTAGCCCAGATTTAAAGTTTACATTGCCTTGATTCTTAATACTATTTTATTATCTGAATGATCCACAGCTGCGATTTTTTGTTTAGTGATAGTTGTTCATGAGTCCCTTGTTTGTCCTGAACAGTTAAACTGTCTGCTGTTCTTCAGAAAAATCCCACAAATTCTTTGGATTTCAAGCATTTCTGTGGATTTGAACCCTTTCCAACAATGACTGAATGATTTTGAGATCCATATTTTCACACTGAGAAGAACTGAGGGACTCATATGCAACTATTACAGAAGGTTCAAACACTCACTGATGCTCCAGAAGAAAAGGATGCATTTTTGAATTTGAGGAATAGGGTAAATTTGACTTATTTTGTCTTCTGGGAAACATGTATCTTCTGTAGCTTCTAAAAGGGCAGTACTAAATGAAAAAATATGATATTTAGGCAAAATAAGAAAAATGCACACATCTCCATTCTGTTCAAAAGTTTTCAACCCCTGGCTCTTAATGCAATGTTTTCCTTCTGGAGAATCAGTGAGTGTTTGAGCCTTCTGTAATAGTTGCATATGAGTCCCTCAGTTGTCCTCAGTGTGAAAAGATGGATCTCAAAATCATACAGTCATTGTTGGGAAGTGTTCAAATACACTAAAATGCCAGAAAACCAAACAATTAGTGAGACCTATAGGATTTCTCAGACGAACAGCAGACAGTTTAACTGTTCAGGGCAAATAAGGCACTCATTAACAACTAACCTAATCACTAAACAAAAAAACACAGCTGTGGATCAGAGACAGTATTAAGAATCAAGGGATGTAAACATTTAAACTGGGCCAAACATCCAACATCTTTTATGTGAAATATCTTATTCAGGTTCTAAATAAAAAAATAGCATGCATTATGTATGATCAAAATCAACATTTTGCAGATTCTGACCTCAATTGTACTATCATTTTAAGTATTGTTGGTTTAAAAGAAAATGGCAATTTATAAAATGTATATTTTATGCACACAAAAAGACAAGAAATGTTTAGTATTATGCATTAGGCTATAACTATGTAGCTGAGAGTGGGGTAAGCTGAGTCACAAACGGTGTGTCACATTAAGGGCATTGTTTAAAAAATGTAAGGGCAAAATTTAATCATGTAAAATAATTGGCTCAAGATTGGCTATGAATTATTGATTAAAACATTTTCCTAAAATGATATCTGGGGAGGTAAGTGTGTCAAGTGCCTCAGGATACGCCAGCGACTATACTAAACACTAAAAAGTGATAGTAAGCTTTGCATGAAAATTCAGAAGAAAAAAAAAAAATCAAAAAAGGGACCACTTTTCTTTAGGGGAAAAAATACAAGCTGAAACCTGCGAGAAACCCACAATTCAAAGAAAATTATCAAGAGCTGTTTTGTAATAAAGAAGCTAAATCAGCCTCACGAAATTGTGGAAATTAAAAAAAAAATAAAAATCCCTGCAGCCTTGAAGGTTTGTACATGAAGTAATGTGCCTTTTCTATCAAAAAAAAGAAAAGAAAAAATGTTTCACAACCTTAAAATATTCTGAATATAAAAATGTTCTTTGCTTGGGAGAATCTATAAGAAAAGTTGGAATAACATGCAGGAAAATAAAACTTTGCGATAGTGAATTGTTAAATATAATTGCATAAAAACTGGCACTATTTACCTCACTCTCCTCTATTTGGTTTAAATGCACAGTTCAACTCTGAAGCAGACTGGTCTGTTTAATTCAGATCACATGACTCCATAAAGTGAGGCAGCATGCATCTCTGTGTGGTCTTTGTCTCTGTCTTGCTCTGACCCGTGCCATGACCACTAAAGGGTGCAGCAGAGGAAATAATAAACAGATATGCTTCACATGGCCTGATAAGAGATGCTCTGTCTACAGCGCTGCTCTGTGATTGATAATTAATCCTGCCACAGACCTGCTGTTCTACACGGGGCAGGTGTGAAAGAAGAGTGAGCCTGGACTAATGTGAGAATTACATAATGCCATCTACTCTCATTCTGTCTCCTCAGCTTTAGTGTGCGAGCTGCCAGATGACGTAACACACATGCATGGTCCTATTGGAATCGAGTCCGAATGCCATTTTTGAACCATTTGGATAAAAAAGGTGTCACTAAAATCTATTTTACTCAATATCTGTGTATATTTAAGCTTATTAGAGCTCAACATACACAGTCAGTCTATTGAAATGAATTGTGAGTCAAGTCAGAGAGTTGCTGCCCATGGAGAGAGCGTCTCAAATCAGTCATTTATGAGGTTCACTGACAGAAGGCAGCTGTCTTCGTATTAAGGATGTAATGTTTCACCGATTTCAATATTGCTAACAAAATGAGAATTAAGGCAAATTAGGAATGAAAGGGTGTCATTTTATTATTTCTTTGTGAAATAGTAAAACTGTTCTCTTTAGGTTTAACATTAGGAGGCAACCACTGCATTTTAATCATAATCCAAACAAAGAATTTATAAAAGAATTATGACATATTTTTACTATTTAAAATAGCCATTTTCTATTTGATTATGTTTTAAAGTGTAATTTATTCTCGTGGTCAAAGCTACACTTTCAGCTTCATTACTCCAGTCTTCAGTGTCACATGATCCGTCAGAAATCTTTTGAATATGCTGATTTGCTGTTCAAGAAACAATTCAATCGTCTTCAATATTAAAAGAGCTGAGTACAATTTTTTCAAAAGCTTGGAGTACTGTTTTGGGAAAAAAAAAATTATAGAAATTAATACTTCTATTTAGCAAGGATGCTTTAAATTGATCAAAAGTGATGATAAAGATTACAATCTATTTATCTAGTTTGGATAAATGCTGTTCTTCTCAACTTTCTATTCATCAAAGAAACCTGAAAAAATTAGAATGATTTCTGAAGGATCATGTAATTAATAATGGAATAAATAACATTTTGAAAGGACATTTTAAAATAGAAAAGTTATTTTGAATAGTATACATATTTAGACTTTTAAGAAAAAATTATTATTATTATTATTATTATTATTATTTAAAACAGCTAAGTACATTTTTGGGAAAGAAATGATATAAATTAATACTTTTATTTGACAAGGTGGTGATAAAGACATTTATAATGTTACAAAAGATTTCTGTTCTGGATAACTGCTGTTTTCATTAAAGAAAAATTCGGTAACACTTTACAGTAAGGTTCATTAGTTAATGTATTAACTAACATGAACTAACCATGAGCAATACATTTGTTACTGTATTTACAAATCTTTATTAACATTAGTTAACGGAAATACAGTTGTTCATTGTTTGTTCATGTTAGTTCACACTGCATTAACTAATGTTAACAAAATTTTAATAATGTATTAGTAAATGTTGAAATTTACATTAACAAAGATTAATAAATGCTGTATAAGTGCAGTTCATTATTAGTTCATGTTAACTAATGTGGTTAACTAATGTTAACTAATGAACCTTATTGTAAAGTGTTACCAAAAATTCTACTCAGCTGTTTTCAACATAATAATAATACATTTTTGACCAGCAAATCAGCATATTAGAACCATTTCTAAAGGATCATGTGACACTGAAGACTGGAGTAATGATGCTGAAAATTCAGCTTTGAAATCACAGGAATAAATTACATTTTTAAATATATTCCGATGGAAAACAGTTATTTTAAATTGTGAAAATATTTCAAAATTTGACTATTTTTGCTGTACTTTGGATCAAATAAATGCATGCTTGGTGAGCAGAAGAAACATGTCAGAGTTCAAAAACTTATAGAGCAGTGTTTTTAACAACTCGGCAACTCTTGTGTCATAGTTTTCCACTTATCATTTACGCGCTTGGAACTTATAAGTAGGATATTTCCGACTCCACTTGAAGGGCACGAGAGCTGAGGTCTGTTCTCAGCAATTCTTCCTGTCCCCTGACACTGATGTCATTTGGCTGGATCATTTACACCCACACTGGGCCTCTCCCTCACACTATAAAGCACAGTTTTGTCGAAAACTCAATGGAGCCACTGATTGTTTGAGACATATAGCGAGTGTAATCAGTATGCACTTCTTGCCGTCGATTTTTTTCTCACACAAGCACAGTTTTATTTGTTACTCTTATCATGTAGCACAAATGAATTTCATTTCTTTTTAACATGCAGCACCATCAACAAGCTTGTAAAAGCGCATTGATGGTAAAAAAAAAAAAAAAAACCCTGAACAATTGTTTCTCTGCAGCATGCACTTTAGCTATAAAGCCTTGAGATTTATTTCTGAATTTTAAGAGTTTGAGCGGCTGAGACGTGCGACAGGAAGGCATTAGACACCTGCCACAAGCGAGGATTGTTTCAATTCCAACAGATTCCAAGCTGGGATTGCCATATACGTAATCGACCTCTCACTTTCCACTGCAACAGATGGCGCGTGTCACATCGCAGTGTGGGCACAACAGGTTAAGATGCATTGGTCCTGTGCGCCTTTAAATATAAATATATCTCCCTCACGCACACACACACACACACACAGGTCAGCGGCACATTTTCATATGACATTTCATATCACTTATGTTTTAATATAGTGGATGAAATATTAAACTCAAACATGGATTTGCGTTTTAATTTATTCAGAGATCATAGAGGTGAGTTTTTAATCACTTTCACCACTTTGGTTTGAGTGGATGTTGTGATTTTTGTCTTGCAGTACCTTCTAAGATTAAAAACTGGCAATTTGTGAATTTATTCATGTGCTTCATTTCTTCATTTCACTTCAGCAAAATATTTTCTTTGGGGAAAAGTTTTAATTGGTAATAATTGTATAGTCTTTTGAGAGCTCAACTTTAGTCTGTGTTTTCCTACAAACAATTAAAGCCAATTAATGAATGATTTTATCCAAGCAGTGGCATTATTTTTGATGGGAAAACAACAGCAAAAACATCTGAGTTTGGTGATATTTGTTGGTAGTTTGCTATTCTTTCCTGGTGATTTTTCATTGTAAATAAAAGATTACTAGATTGCATTTTCAAGAAAATAGTATTTCAATTTAATTTTTAACTCATTGTGTTACTTGCCTTTTTGTATTCTAACTACACTCTAAAAAATAAAGGTGCTTCACGATGCCATAGAAGAACCTTTTTTTGTCTAAATTCCATAAAGAATCTTTAACATCTGAAGAACTTCAAAAGTTTTTTTGTGGCGAAAGAAGGTTCTTCGAATTATAAAAAAAAAAAAGTAAAAAAGATATGGTTCTTTAAAGAACCTTTGACTGAATGGTTCTTTGTGGAACCAAAAATGCTTCTTCTATGGCATCGCTGTGAAGAACCTTTTAAAGCACCTTTATTTTTAAGAGTGTATTCTTGATATGAGCTTTTTTAGCACTTATTTTTATTCATTTATTCAAAACGAAAAAGAAATATGATCAAAAATAAACATGTAAAAAACTATTTTTCAAAGAAGTTGGGGAGACCGTGGATGAAAGTAACAATTTTTGTTTGAGCATCAGTAACATCAGTAGTTTGTGCTAGATCTCTCAAACTTTGCTATGTGGTAGCCACATTTGTCTACTACAAATACAACTTTCCATCCTGTTTGTCTGTGTTTCCCTAAACAATTAAAGCCAGTTAATGAATGATTTTATCCAAGCAGTGGCATTATTTTGATGGGAAGACAACAGTGAAAACATCAACAAATTTGGTAATATTTGTTGGTAGTTTGCTATTCTTTCTTGATGATTTTTCATTGTAAATAATATATCACTGGATTGCATTTTCAAGAAAAATAGTATTTTAATTTAATCTTTAACTCAATGTGTTAATAAAGAACCTTTAACATCTTAAGAACCTTTCTGTTTCAGAAAAAAAAGGTTCTTCAGATTATAAAAAGGTAAGAAAGAGATGATTCTTTAAGAAACCTTTGACTAAATGGTTCTTTGTATGGCATTACTGTGAAGAACCTTTTAAAGCACCTTTATTTTTAAGAGTGTATTTGAGAAATTAGTTTTTTTTAGCACATTTTTTATTCATTTATTCAAAAAAAAAAAAAAGGCAAAAAATAAACCTGTAAAAAAAACTATTTTACAAAGAAGTTGGGGAGACCGTGGATGAAAGTAACACTTTTTGTTTAAGCATCAGCAACTCAGTGGTAGTTTGTGCTAGATCTCTCAAACTTTGATATACGGTAGCCACATTTGTCTACTACAAATACAACTCACTTGGACTGCATTATCACAGATTATGAGTTAATGTAAAAAAAAAAAAGAGTTCTGTTGTTACAACCTACACTCTTAAAATTAAAGGTGCTTTAAAAGGTTCTTAACGCGATGCCATAGAATAACCAATTTTGCTTCCACAAAGAACCATTCAGTCAAAGGTTCTTTAAAGAACCATCTCTTTCTTAGCTTTTAAAATCTGAAGAACCTTCTTTTGCCACCAAGACCTTTTGTGAAACAGAATGTTTAAGGTTCTTTATGGAACCCTTTAGACAAAAATGGTTCTTCTATGGCATTGTGAAGCATTTTTATTTTTAAGAGTGTACCTCAAAACCAGGGAGATTTGTAACAAAGACTGGGGATAGATGTAACCGTGTGAAATAATTTGCTGAAATAAGACCCAGACTTCTAATTTATGCAAAACTTGATTGAAGAACAAGGGACAAAAACATTATACTGTATTCATTTTAGGAAATTTAGCACAAAATCAGTTCTTCAGATTAGAAATAAATAAGAAAGATGGTTCCTTTTAAAAAAAAAACCTTTAAAGTAAATTGTTCTTTGTTGAACCTAAAATAGTTCTTCTATGGCATCACTGTGAAGAGCCTTTTACAGTTTTTCTTGATTGCTTTGACCTGGTTAAAGAAACTAGGATCCACTCAGTTTTCATCATCACGATCTCAGCAGAGCTGAAGACACGTCTTGCAAATGTGCTAACCCTTTCTCATTGGATTCTCCCCACCCTTTTGCAAAACAGCTACAGTTTTTCTTGATTGCTTTGATGCAGCCGTCAACTCAAACTCCACATTTTCAAAACAGTTAACACACAGGCCTAAACAGTGGCACTCATGGTCAAAATGACACATTTTGTTTGCAAAAGGCTCTAACCACGCCAAAACATTTAAAATATGCAACAAAAGCAAATTTTACCTTCAAACAACACAACTTGCAAACAAGTATATGAACTCTTTCAGTCAATCATTACACAATGGACAACAAAATACAAAATACAGAACTCAGTGCACCATTGCTTGTCATTGTAGCCTATTGCCAGTGCCATTTGTTGTCTTTCTATATAGGCTGTGTCAAATTTGCCTTTTTGCAAAGAATTGGATACAGAATAAGAAATGCTTTGATGCATTTTTTCTTGATTCCATGACATTCGTTTTTTTCAAACTGTGTCTGAAAACTGAAATGCTGTAAATATTATATTCCTCTTACTCTTACTCTCACTCTCATCTGCATTAGACCTCCTCATCCATGCTGGCAAAGAACAGCACAGACATGGCATTTTTTTTATAAGGCCTGCAGACTGATTGCTAATTGAAGATTTGTGTGAAGGAGTGTCAAACAGGAGCTTCAGTGATTTCATACTGATCTAGGTAGTTTCTAATAGTTAGGAATAAATGGTTTCTGTTTGGTTACCATAGCTAAAACAATGTTAACTGTTTTGCAAAAGGGTGGGGAAAATCCAATGAGAAAGGGTTAACACATCTGCAAGACGTGTCTTCAGCTCTGCTGAGATAGTGATGATGAAAACTGAGTGGATCCTAGTTTCTTTAACCAGGTCAAAGCAATCTAGAAAAACTGTAACACGGATGTCATTCAAGCAGTCCAAACTCCATTGTTTTAGCTATGGTAACCAAACAGAAACCATCTATTAGAAACTACCTAGATATGAAATCACTAAGGCACCTGTTTGACACTCCTTCACACAAATCTTCAATTAGCAATCAGTCTGCAGGCCTTATAAAAAAAGTGCCACATCTGTGTTGTTCTTTGCCAGCAGATGTGAGTGAGAGTAAGAGGTAGAGGTGTCCAAGGAAGAGGAGGATAATATTTACAGTTTTCAGACATGGTTTGAAAAAAAATGCAAAGCATTTCTTATTCTAGATCCAATTCTTTGCAAAAAGGCAAATTTGACAGTCTATATAGAAAGACAACAAATGGCACTGGCAATAGGCTACAATGATAAGCAATGGTGTACTGAGTTCTGTATTTTGTTGTCCATTGTGTAATGATTGACTGAAAGAGCTCATATACTTGTGTGCAAGTTGTGTTGTTCGAAGGTAAAATTTGCTTTTGTTGCATATTTTAAAGGTTTTGGCCCGGTTAGAGCCTTTTGCAGACAAAATGTGTCATTTTGACCATGAGTGCCACTGTTTAGGCCTGTGTGTTAACTGTTTTGAAATGTGGAGTTTGAGTTGTCGGCTGCATCAAAGCAATCAAGACAAACTGTAAACTAGAGAAACAGCTACTTTAGGTTATGCAAGTCAAATAATTGTATCTGCAACACAATGATTGCTAGGCAAAGAAAAATTCTCAAAGAAAAAAAGTATTTCTTTCCTGAAAATCAAGTTTTTTGCTCATAAAATCTACAATGTTTCTCACATTCACATGCCACTTCTACTGTGACATTAAAAAGGTGAATGGAGTGTATTGGCGACATCACTACAGCTCCTTTCTGACTTTCGTTTTGCGTTATCATTAGCGTTTAAATTGCACAAATTGAAATTGTGAATTGAAAATACGCCTAATGGAAACGCATCAGTTGCGCAAAAACTCCCATATATCGCAAAAAAGTTTTTACGCTCGCATGAGGTAGTTTTTCAGGCAATTTGAAAAACATTTTTTTCACATTTATGGGGCACATTTGATTAAATATAGCCAAAATCTGTAGCCATGACTTATCGCAAGAGGAAAAAATTAAGTTTTAGTCGCATAACATTGATTAATGGAAACACCGTCATCTTGCAATACTTTATAATCGACATTTATAAAATAGCGCCAAAGTTTTGTGCAAATCTGTAATGGAAACACAGCTAGTGTTCTAACATTTTTTTAGTTTGTTTTACAAATTTCTTTTTTTTCCTTTAAAAAGTAATGCTTAATTTTTCACAGTTTGTAACTGTTTGTGAAATCTACTGGCATTTTCTGAGTGAAAACTGTTTCTACATCATTTTTTCCCAGTGAACTGAGAAATATTCACTAGAGTAAAAAACTGTGACAATTAGGTCTATGCCTGGAGGAGCCTCACATGTTGTTCCTCTTTCCTCTGATGACCGCTAAAGTTTCACCCATTATCACCCTTTTAATGAAAGATTAGTCACGTCCCAGTGAAATACCAGATGGATCGGATTCCCATTGCAGTGTCGGGTGCTAGATTCATAAAATCGTTTGGTTTTATAACAGGGCCCTCACTGTCTCTTTGGCTCTTTATAGGGGGTGAAAAGGTTGCTTTCTACCATTTATCACTGATCTCACCAACACCCCTGGTGGCCAAAAATAATCAGATGGCACCTGAGTCAACAGCCGCGGATTTTAGAGTCCATAAGTTATCAGATGTGTTTCAGCAGCATGTGGGAAAACAGCAGGGAAGGAGCGGCTACGGCCATCTCATGTGGTTGAAACGCTTGTGCTGTTTCCTGAAACAGGACTGACCGCAGGACATCTCCCTGGATTGTGTGGCGGTCGCTGTGGAACTACTGACCTGACCTGACACGGTTCACAGCTGCGAGGGGCTGTTTGGGGGTTTCTGCGAGTGCACTTAATTACTCAAATTAGGGGAAAGCAGTTAGCCGGCAAAAGGTCTGGAAGGTTGGGGGTTGAAAATAAAGCCTGGGGTGCAAAATAAACACTGAAACAATAATACAGAAACAGTCTGTTTTCTTGGCAAGTTAATTGAAATAGAAAAAAATAACACTAGTATTCAAATGTTGGCATGACTGCTGTGTGCTCAGTTGGGTTTTGTAGCCTTATTGTAATGCTCGCATGAGGGTTGAGATTTAAGGGATTGTTCACACCAGAATTAAAACCGTCAAACAGTTGACGGTAGCCATTGACTTCCACAGCAGTCTCATACAGGTTTAGAAAGACATGGTGACAATTGTGCATTTTCCCAAACCTTATTAAATATACAGTCAGTGTATGTCTGTTTGCTCGCACACTGAAACTATGGTCAGATTTTTTTAAATGTTCATCTAAATCTCATTTTGCAAGTGACTTTTCTTTTTGTTTTAAAGACATGTCTTGAAACAGAATATAGGAAGATATAACTTAATTTGTGTTGTCTGCTAGCTAAATTTCACATAGTCTGAACAAAAATCTGGCTCTAAACCTTTATTTTCTATATTTTAAGTTAATCTATACATTTTATATAATAAAATCATGGTTACTTTTCTTAAGGGATTTTGTTTTAATAGACTGCTTAATTGTTAGAAAAAAGACTCGCAATTGTCTGAAGTCTTGATCTGAATCAAAAGATTCATGAGACGCGCTCTGACCTCCATCTCTGAATCAAAAGATTCACAAACCAACACTGAAGTCCAGATCTAATCAAATGATACGGGATCCATGCTGCAAACTCCTGATCTGAATCAAAAGATTCGCGAACCCACACTTAAGTCTCGAACTGAATCAAAAGATTCATGAGACGTGCTCTGACCTCCATCTCTGAATCAAAAGATTCACAAACCAACACTGAAGTCCAGATCTAATCAAATGATACGCGATCCATGCTCCAAACTCCTGATCTGAATCAAAAGATTCGCGAACCCACACTGAAGTCCAGATCTAATCAAATGATACGCGATCCATGCTCCAAACTCCTGATCTGAATCAAAAGATTCGCGAACCCACACTTAAGTCTCGAACTGAATCAAAAGATTCATGAGCTGCGCTCCGAACTCCAGATCTGAATCAAAAGATTCACAAACCCACACTGAAGTCCAGATCTAATCAAATGATACACGAGCTGTGCTCCAAACTCCCGAATCGGAAACAAAAGATTCACGAACCCTGGGGTCCAGATCTAATCAAATAATTTGCGAGCCATGCTCTAAACTCCAGATCTGAATCAAAAGATTTGCGTACCCACACTGAAGTCCCGTACTGAATCAAAAGATTCACAAACCCACTCTAAAGTCCCGATCTAATCAAATGATTCACGAGCCGCGCTCCGAACTCGTGATCTGAATCAAACCAACACTGAAGTATCAGTCTGATCAAATGATTTGCGATCCATGCTGCAAACTCCTGATCTAAATCAAAAGATTGGTGAACCCACACTTAAGTCCCGAACTGAATCAAAAGATTCACAAACCCACTCTAAAGTCCCGATCTAATCAAATGATTCACGAGCTGTGCTCCGAACTCCTGAATCGGAATCAAAAGATTCACAAACCCACACTGAACTCCAGATCTGAATCAAATGGCAACCCTGCGCTTGTTTTGGATTTCTTTGCAAGTCTCTCTCTCTCAGACAGTCAGGCAAATGACATGACCTTGTTAATTATGTCACCATTTTTACACTTAATTTTTTACCCCCCAAATTTTTCGATAGCCAGTGCTTTGTTACTGAAATTAGACTTGTCCGGTCGGTCAAGCAGAATTCTGTCTTACTTGTCCTTTTAAAAAAAATCATGCGTTAATGTCAAGTCCTGATTGTTTTTACATTTCTGCTGGCCATTTTTAATAGACTTCATAACTGACAAAATACTTTCCCCTGTTGTTGGTTTAAGAATGAAGATAACATTTGCATTTTATAACGAGTGCCATCCTGCAGTCCGTCGGCTCTGTGTACATCCTGTGTGCTTACACCCGCATGAACATCTTTTAAAGGTTTACTACAATGCAATGTATCATCAAAAATTCAGCAGAACCCGCATGGACATCTTCATGGATACGCACCACGGGGGTTTTACTTTACCTTGAAGCCAGCCAGCGCATCATGGCTGAATAATGCATTATTCCCAACATTTCACAGGCTGCTTTTACACTCCAATATGTGTTTTATCATTCCAAATGCGTATATTTAGTCTTCCGTGACCGGCGCCATTAAATATCAAGGTGGCCATTAAAATGTCTGTGTGGCTACGGAGATAGATGGGCAGCCACGAACGGATGTGAGTTTAAGTGAAACCTCTTAAGCGCAGGAGGAATAAGCACCGTCCTCAAAATTTGTTAATGGTGTTTTGGTTTTCCAGAGCAAATAGATGTTAAAAAAGCAAGAACGACAGTGCGTGCAGGTGAGTCAATATCTGAAACGACAGAGGCCGGATGGCGGCTTGAGTTTGTGCTGCCTTGCCCTGCAGAAAGCTCATTGTTAAGCTATTCACACTGCTGGCTATGAGACATTATAAATAATGAGGAACATTTGCTTGTGGTGTCTGTGCTGCACCCCGTCAATACGTATCTGTTAAAACTATGAGCGCCTAGAAATGCACAACTATATTTTATAACACGTGTGATTCTTGTATTGTCCTGAGAAGCTTCAAAACTGTCTGCATGAATGAACTTCCCAGTCTCAAAAGCTCTAAAGCAAATATCAAAGTGATGAAAGTTAACACAGTTATTAAATGAAACCTAGGTGTGAGTTCATTCTCAAAACTTAATTAACCAACATCACCTTGATGATTTTTTTTTTTTTTTTTTTTTTTTTTGCAAAGCACTTGGGTCACGGCCAAACCACAAAACCAACAAAACTGATGGGAGCAGCTCCAGCGGAAGATACATGATCTGAAACCTTTAAATAACACAGAGCTCAGTCTCAGAGTTAGAAACCACCTTTCACCTTTAATATCTTTCAGAATCTAATTATTCGCTCTAAATGGAATAATGATAGTAAATTACACTGAAAAAGAAGCGTAATGGACAGGGCTGTTCCCAGTTCACACCTATAGACTAATAAAATAATATATATATATAATAGAAAGTCCTCCAGCCAGAGTTTGTGAATGCATAAATGGTGCATTAAATTGTCATTTCTAAGGTGCAGTTTTTTTTAATTGTTAAATGTTTAATAGGGACCAACCCAAAAAAAAAAAAAAAAAATCATGAATTTGTCTTTACATGTTTTTACGGTCCATTTTGCTCAATTTAATTAACCCTAACTGAATAAAAGTTGAATAAAATTTATTTAAATTTGCACAAACTTGAGTCTTGAATTTGAGGCTTACCTTTAGGAACTAATTTATTCTGTAAATAAATAAAAAAATCTGAAACATAAAGACTGCAACACCACACCTCAAGTCATCTCTTATTCTCTTTGTATGTGTAAACGTCTACGTGTCATTGACATGTGGTCAAGTGTCTGATGCATCAAGGGCTGCTTTGATCTATTATACCAAAGTATTCATAGTAAAGATAATGGACTCAGACAAAAAGCAAAGAGACGTAAAACCAGTTCCTCCGTTCTAGTGTTAGACATTTCAGGAGTGGATTCCTGTAAACCACAGAGGGCTCTTTGATTCAGCTGAGTCATTGAAGAACTGTTTGTCCAGCCTTTCAAAGCGGCATAGCAGTACGAGGCTTACAAATGTCTTATTATTTCCTTGTAAAACATGACCGCCAGAACTCCCGCAGATGGGAATGGATTGAAGAGATTCACATCTGGTCCCTGAATCCGGTGGGCTTTGGCCCAACTGACTTCTCCATATAGAGAAAGAGAAAATGTTATATTGAGGGGATGGTTCTTTTACGTAAGGGATGGTTCATCCAGTTTACTCACTCTTTATGTTGTTATAAACTTGTATAACTATATTTCTTTTCAAGCCTTTTAAAAGGAAACACTCTTTTGTAGGGGTAATGACAAAAATATTGGCAAAAAATTATATTTTGATATATACTGGAGTTATTTCGACAACGATAATTAAACAATATTTTGCTGAGTGTGTTTTTGTGCTGGTATCTTGGCTGATTTAGGCTTGTCATGGATAAAGAAAAATGAGGTAAAACCGCCAGTAGGTGGCAGCAAGTCCCTGTTTAAACGAGTGATTCATTGAATCGTTCATTCAAACGATTCGTTCAAAACGGCTGATTCATTTATTCAATTCAAGAACGAAACACCACAGTGTTGCTATAAGATGCATGTTCTGCTCCGTTTGGTTTGGAACTATTTTTGTTGGCAAAATAAGAATAAATCAAATTAAAAAAACACACAATATTGTGTTTAAAACACAACTTACTAAATTTTATCTTTTTTTAAATTATTTTTTTTATATTAATCAGATTCGAGATCACTGTTGTAACTAGTAAAGTAATGCATTACTTTCTAAATTACAAGAAAATATCTGAGTTACTTTTTTCCAATTTATTGATTGAAAGCTCTCCTGTCTTCATATCGAGAGAAATCGGAAGTAAGATGTTACTATAGTTCTAGAATAAATGTGAAGATGCATTGATTCATCTCACTTACACACACACACACACACACACACACACACACACACACACACACACACACACAAAACAGATTCAGTATTTCTTAAAATGAATAAAAACAGTGAAATGCAACACAGAATATGATGCAAATCTGCAATAATTAAATATGTTAAATAATACAAATAACCTTTATGTATTTATTCCATTTTTTAAAACCAGTGTCTTTGCTGGTGACCTTCGATGATCCAATTCAAACATACTAATAAGCAAAAAATTAAAAAGGGCTTATATTTGCCAAAAATGTAACTTTTTGTTTTAAAAACAAACAAGCAAGCCCTGCCTAGATTAAAAAGGTTACGCAAAAGTATCACAATGCATTACTTTCTGCTACAATCGCCAGTAGGTGACACAAGTCCCAGTCTTAATGAGTGATTCATTGAATCGTTCATTCAAATGATTCATTCAAAACGGCTGATTCATTTATTCAATTCAAGAACGAAACACCACATGCATGTTCTTCTCCGTTTGATTTAGAACTATTTTTTCTCATTACATTTTTTTTTTTTTTTTTTTGGAACTGTTGTATAAAAATATCATCATATTCGAAATCAGTGTTGGGGAAAACACATAAGTAACGTGATTTACGTAATCAGATTACTTTTGTCAAGTAACTAGTAAAATAATGCATTACTTTTTAAGTTACTACAAAATATCTGAGTTACTTTTTTCCCCGTTTATTGATTGAAAGCTCTCCTATCCCCATATTGAGAGAAGTCGGAAGTAAGATGTTACTGTAGTTCTAGAATAAATGTGAATATGCATTAATTCATCTTACTTACAAAAAACAAAACAAAAAACAGATTCAGTATTCCACAAAATGAATAAAAACCTGCAATAATTAAATATATTAAATAATACAAATAACCTTTATGTATTTATTCCAATTGTATTAACCAGTGTCTTTGCTGCCGACCTTCTCAAGAAAATTACTCAAGATAAACTAAACATTTTTTTTTAGTGTTGAACTTTTTTTTACAAGCTAGATATTGCCTAGATATTCGAAAAGTTACTCAAAAGTATCACAATACATTACTTTCTGCTAAAATCGCCAGTAGGTGGCACAAGTCCCAGTCTTAATGTGTGATTCATTGAATCGTTAATTCAAGTGATTCATTCAAAACGGCTGATTCATTTATTCAATTGAAGAACAAAACAGCACAGTGCTGCTATGAGACGCATGTTCTGCTCTGTTTGGTTTGGAACTATTTTTGTTGGCAAAAGAATAAAAAAAACAAAAATAAACAAAAACAGATTCAGTATTTCTACTACTAATAAGCAAAAATTGCTCAAGATAAACTAACTTTTTTATTATTATTGCTGTAGAGTGTTGAACTTTCTTTTACATGCTTTTGTTGTGAAAGGGCTTACATATGCCGAAAATAAAACTTTTTGTATTAAAAACGAACAAGCAAGCCCTGCCTAAATTCAAAAAGTAAGACAAAAGTAGCATAATACATTACTTTCCATAAAAAGTAACTAAGTAATTACTTATGTACTTAAAGCAAATAATAAACCGGAACTGGCTTACTTCCACGTTGAAGAATAAGGTGGCTACTTACAAAAACGAAAACCCATACAGAGACATTTTTTGCCTTTATAACTTTAATTATAGTGCTATTTTAACACAGTGAATGCTTCTGGACTCTTAATACATGTTTTTGTTTGTTTTTATTATATGCTCATATGTGACCCTGGACCACAAAACCAGTCATAAGTGTAAATTTGTCGAAATTGAGATTCTTACATCATCTGAAAGCTGAGTAAATAAGCTTTCCATTGATATATTGTTTGTTAAAATAGGACAATGTTTGTCTGAGATACAACTATTTGAAAACCTGGAATCTGAGGGTGCAAAAAAATCTAAATATTGAGAAAATCGCCTTAAAAGTTGTCCAAATGACGTTCTTAGCAATGCATATTACAAATCAAAAATCAAGTTTTTATATATTTATGGTAGAAAATTTACAAAATATCTTCATGGAACATGATCTTTACTTAATATGCTAATGATTTTTGGCATAAAAGAAAAATCGATAATTTTGACCCATGCAATGTATTTTTGGCTATTGCTACAAATATACCCATGCTACTTAAGACTGGTTTTGTGGTCCAGGGTCACATATATACTCAATAATGTCAGCCTGCTTATCGTTGAAACAACAATTACGACATTATTGGAGATGATTCACTGGAGCGAAAGACTACCAGTGAATAATAATTGTAGTCTGTTCATCAGTATGACTTCAGAATATAGCATGGAAGTTGTATAGACTATGGTGTTTTACATCCTTTTAAAGCTGAAAGCTCCAGTCCCGATTCACTGTATCAATGCATGGCAAAAGCAACTAGTACAACTGTTTAAAATTTGCAATTTTGTGTCGTACAGAAGATACAAAGTCACCCATGATTTGGAAAAACATGAGGGTGAGTAAATGATGACTAAATTAGCTGGACTGTAGAACAACAGGCCTCTCTTTTTAGCAGCACAAAAACAAATCAAAAGGGAAATTCGGAGCTTATTGATTCTTCCAGCCTTCCTATTAAATGCCTTTTCAAGAAAACCTGCACATCTACATTTGTAAATGCACTCTGTAGGTCTCGGGGAATTGCATTAATTGTTAATTTATTAATATAGCCGTGCTCGTGAAATGCTCAATTAAACACGCAATCATGCAACGCTCAACATCCGAGTTGAAGAAATTACAGCGATTAAGATCTAACCCGTCCATTTGGGGCCGAAGCAATTTAAATTAGCTGGTATTTTGTTTTTCACTTTACCAACCGCGGACGGTCGTTTCTCCAAAACGACGTTGGTGCTGCACAGGAGCCCTGCCTGTAGCCCGGCTAATTGATTAGGTCAAAGGTCTGAGTGACAGTGGCTATGGGAGGAATGAATTTCCTGTTTCCGCATCTATAATTCAGTGGTTTCCTGAGTGTGTGCATTGCAGTGAGCTTGAGAAGGGGCACAAGCTGTGCAAAACACAACTCTGCCAACACTTACCACAGAGCCGTGGCTTTGAAGGTCTGCTGGATCAAGTCTGCATCGCACAATACCTCGAGACCCAGACGTACACGCAGACAGACGCCCCACAAGTTCAGGCTTTGTGCGTCTGCTCCGGGACGGTTCGGCGGTCAGCATGAAAAGAAAACAAAAACCTCTGAAACATTGTCTTAGACTCGGCTGGTGAGGATGGAAATATTAACCAATGACGCCAATGGAGATTGTTTCTGACATGCGGCGTATGATGCATGAACCCACAGTCCCAAATATGAACCCTAAGTTATCATTAACTCCCCCTCATGTTGTTGAAAAACATATTTTGCAAAACGCTTGTGTTGCTTTTTCCATTTAGTCGAAATGAATGACTGTCAAGCTTCAAAAATTGGTAAGAAAAACATTTGCATTGCATTATATGTTGTGCCCTACTAATAAAACAGAGCTTCAATCATAAAGCTAAGCATCTTACCATGACATTATTGGGAGATACAGAGAGAGAACTGATGTTTATTTGTGACTCTGGATGACAAAACCAGTCATAAGGGTCCATTTTTGTGAAATTGAGATTCATCTATCATAAGGACAATATTTGGCCAAGATACAACTATTTGAAAATCTGGAATCTAAAATTGCCTTTAAAGTTGTCCAAATGAAGTTCTTAGCAATGCATATTACTAATCAGAAATTAAGCTTTGATATATTTATGGAACATGATCTTTACTTAATATTCTAATGATTTTTGGCATGAAAGAAAAATCTGTAATTTTGACCCATGCTATTGACTATTGCTACAATTATACCCGTGCTATTTAAGACTGCTATTGTGGTCCTTTTCCTTCTTTAGTATGAGCTCCATATTTGTACTATATCATATGACATGATCTCATTTGCAATTAGATAAATTTGAGCTTTTAAAGGGTTAAACACTGAAATATTTACCCATGTGACATTTCTACTTTCTCATTTGCGATTACATGAATTCACACTTTTAAAAGGTTAAAATACTGAAATATTTCCCCATATGACATTTCTCATCTCTCATTTGCAATTACATAAATTTGAGCTTTTAAAGGGTTAAAATATTGAAATATTTCCCCATGCGACATTTCTCCTCATTTGCAGTTACATATTTCAGGATTTTAACTCTTTAAAAGCTCGAATTTATGTAATTGCGAATGAGATAGGAGAAATGTCACATGGGGAAATAGTTCAATATTTTAACCCTTTAAAAGCTTAAATCTATGTAACTGCAAATGAGATCAATGCCTTTTGGCATTATTGAGTCAAAATTTGATGTTGCAAATCTTCACATGGCAAAATTAGAATTCATGTAATCGCAAATGAGATTTGAGAAATGTCACATAGGGAAATATTTCAGTATTTTAACCCTTTAAAAGCTTGAATTTATATAATTGCAAATGAAAGAAATGTCACATGGGGAAATATTTCAGTATTTTAACCCTTGAAAAGCTCAAATTTATTTCCCCATGTGACATTTCTCCAATCTCGTTTGCAATTACATAAATTCAAGCTTTTAGGGTTAAAAGACATTTTCCCATGTGACATTTCTCAAATCTCATTTGCGATTACATAAATTCTAATTTTGCCATTCTAATTTGCAACATCAAATTTTAACTCAATAATGCCAAAAGGCATTGGTTTTTAATTGTTTTCTAACTGAATAAGACATGCCTTTTCAAAATGCGGAAGTTTAAATAAGATTTAAGAGTTAAGAATCTCAGCAAATATTGACTTAAATGTCAATTTCTTTTTTTTTTTCTCATGCAAGACTGATGTTTGGCTTTAACGAGACTTGAAATGTAGTGCTTGGGTCATAGCGACCACTTTTATTTATTTATTTATTTTTGCCGCTTGTGCACTTTTACCTTAAATGCATGTAAAAGAGCAGCATGAACATTCTGCTAAACGTCTCTTTTTGACTTTGACAGAAGAAAGCCAGTCATGCATGCTTGGAACAACATGAGGGCGTAATGAAAATCGCAAGTGACAGACGTACCTGAAGCAGCTTTGACCCCCAGTGTCAGCGGTACACATGTGCAATTTAAGGTACTCAATCTAAAACGTCCATATGGCCCTCAAGTTGACCGTTTGGTTGGAGAACAGCGACCTGCAGGGGACCCATTTGTCCCCGAGGGGGTCGTTCAACAAGCAGAGAGCAAGCAGTCACTACAGCCTCAGTCAGGAGAACATGCAGCTGCTTATGAACCACAGCCTGCTAAGTAAGGGGGTTTATTTTATATCTTCTCTCCGGGGAGAAAAGAAGGAGCTCACAGAGTGAAGGAAATGTCAGTGTCGCTGGGGTCGCAGCATTTCCAACAGCCCTGAGCGACAAAACCCACAAAGTGTCCAAGAACTTCTGCCGAATTAAACAGAATCATCTGTCACTTAAGCTGCATTATCCAGAGTCACACTAAACAGGTTTATGCGAAATAAACGCTGGATGTTTCCTGAGGTATTTGCCTGTGTGGGACTGCATGCATGACTCTCTGTGACCACAGACAGCAGCTTTAATCGCGTTTCCAGCTCAAACTCCTATGCAATCTGAGCATCCCTCAGATCGCGCACTTGATTTTGGGAGACGTTGTAAATGAACGTGCAGGGAGAACTGAGAAGTGAACATCTAAACTAAATCTAAAATGTGAAGTCTGAACACAGATGCCCTGCTGTGCCAGACTGAATCTGTCTTGGCAGATCTAACGTGTCTGGGAACTCATCAAAGAGGAGATTTTGTTTTACTGGGAGAATCAAAGGGCTGTGGCTTTCACAATTTCACTTATTTCCAGCTTTTCAGGGTTCTGATAGGAAATACACACTGCTGTTCAAAGGTTTGGGAACAGTAGGACTTTTAAATGCTTTGAAAGGAGACTTTTCTGCTTGTTGGGGCTGTGTATATTTGATTAAAAATACAGAAAAAAAATATCAAATACTTTATTATGCAATAAACTGAAATGCATTATATGCATTAATGCTAATATGCCTTAAAGTGACAGTAAAGAAATGCATTTAGTACAAAAGATTTTTTAAACACAAAAAATGCTTGTCTTGTTTCCAGCCAAAAAATCTAAAAAATCTTGAATCAGGAAGGATTTTCTAGACAAGTAAAAATGATCTTGTTTTTAGTAAAAACAAGTCAAAATTAAGCCAGTTTTTGCTTAAAACAAGCAAAATAATCTGCCAATGGGGTAAGAAAAATAATCTTATTTCAAGCAGAGAACTAGATTATTTTTCTTACCTCATTGGCAGATTATTTATAATAATAAATATTTGGAGATAGAGAGGCAAAGAGTTTCAGACTTTCGATTTAGATTTTTAAAATACTTAAAACTCTGAAACATTTTTATAAACTCACAAAGAAACACATTAAAGGAGGGCTTACATTTTTTCCATTTACATACATGAATATGATATTTACCCAACAATAAAACAAAGTTCACGATTAGCAATTTGTTAGAATGATACCAAAATTGTGACATCGCTTAGTGCAATTATAAAATTGCAAAGCATTTACATAAAAAATAAACATTTTAAAATTTTAAAATTAAGTATTTTATTAGTATGCATTCGTTTTGTAAAGTTACAGTTGTAAAACATTATTGCATTTTTTCGTATTTTTATTTTACTGTGAAATACTTTTTATTTGTAAAAATAATAAATTTTGTAACTTTTCCACATCCTCAAACTATTACAAGCCATCAGTAGTGGGGTAGATTGCATCAACAGCACTTTCTAGTACCTTCTTCTGCAGACACTTGTAATTTGTAGCTGAGTAAGTGGGAAAATTACATACGGTTTGAAATAAGTAGCATGGGGAAAAACACTATTACCGATATTAAAGTACAAGGTTCCAAGCATCCCCAGTCTCCCCTGTTCTAAATAATGCAAAGAAATTTAATTCGAACATCAGTCTTGCTTAAACTGATCATATATTTATGAACGTAAACACAAACCAATGTTGAGGGCTTATTTTAATTGCTGCGCAGAATTGATGGACTCCTGATAAACACTGGATGTCTTTCAGCAATCGAGAGCATGCTGGACTTTACATGCAGACAGAATGTAATTTTCCATAAAATAGAGAACCTTATTTACGTCCCGTTTAATTCAATCAGCATGACCCGTGGGGATGTGATCTTGATTATTAAAATGTGAATATATGAATACAATTTCAAACTGTGATTCCATTTTCCCCAAAGGTCGCTCTGCATAATTGTTGGCTTGATTGCATGTGATTGTTTTTAAGTAAAGAAAAGCAGACAATAGAAATGTCACTCAGCACACGAGCGTTTGTTTATGAGAATGAAACGCTTCGGCATGTGAGCTGACAGATCTCTCAAGAGCGTGTTTAACGCAGAAAGCATGTATGACAGGCCTTTATTGCGGTCCAAACCAGAGCCTCGAGTGAGTAGGTAATTGAATGCATAAATCTATAAGTTTTGTTGCAAGCGTCACGCTGCAACACTGCAAAAAAATACATTTCTTACTTGTTGTTCTTGTCTTGTTTCGGCCAAAAAATCTAAGAATTCTTAAATCAAGAAGGATTTTCTAGACAAGTAAAAATTATTTTCTTGTTCACAGAAAAAAACATGTCAAAATTAAGTGAGTTTTTGCTTAGAACAAGCAAAATAATCTTATTTCAAATTGAAAACAAGATTTTTTTATTATTATTTTTTAATTAAAAAATACATTTCTTAGATTTTTTTTTTGGCTTGTTTCGAGCCAAAATATCTAAAATTCTTAAATCAAGAAGGATTTTCTAGCAAGTAAAAAATATTGCATTGTTTTCAGAAAAAACAACTCAAAATTGAAACAAGCAAAAAAAAAAAAAATAATAATAATCTTGTTTTCAATTTAAAATAAGATTATTTTGCTTGTTCTAAGCAAAAACTCACTTAATTTTGACATGTTTTTTCTGTGAACAAGACAATATTTTTTACTTGCTAGAAAATCCTTCTTGATTTAAGAATTTGTAGATATTTTTAGATATAATCTAAGTAAGAAAAGCATTTTTGCAGTGTACAAAAAATACATTTCTTAGATTTTTTTTTTGTCTTGTTTCGAGCCAAATTATCGAAAAATTCTTAAATCAAGAAGGACTTTCTAGCAAGTAAAGATTATTTTTCTTGTTTTCAGAAAAAAAAACTTAAAATTAAGCAAGCTTTTTCTTAGAACAAGCAAAACAATCTTATTTCAAATTGAAAACAAGATTTTTTTATTATTATTTTTTTATTAAAAAATACATTTCTTAGATTTTTTTTTGGCTTGTTTCGAGCCAAAATATCTAAAATTCTTAAATCAAGAAGGATTTTCTAGCAAGTAAAAAATATTGTATTGTTTTCAGAAAAAACAACTCAAAATTGAAACAAGCAAAAAAAAAATAATAATAATATTAATCTTGTTTTCAATTTAAAATAAGATTATTTTGCTTGTTCTAAGCAAAAACTCACTTAATTTTGACATGTTTTTTCTGTGAACAAGACAATATTTTTTACTTGCTAGAAAATCCTTCTTGATTTAAGAATTTGTAGATATTTTTAGATATAATCTAAGTAAGAAAAGCATTTTTGCAGTGTACAAAAAATACATTTCTTAGATTTTTTTTGTCTTGTTTCGAGCCAAATTATCGAAAAATTCTTAAATCAAGAAGGACTTTCTAGCAAGTAAAGATTATTTTCTTGTTTTCAGAAAAAAAAACTTAAAATTAAGTACGTTTTTGCTTAGAACAAGCAAAATAATCTTATTTTAAAACCGAAAACAAGATTTTTTTTTCTTACCCCATTGGCAGATTATTTAACTTGTTTCAAGCAAAAATGCTTTTAATTTTGACTTGTTTTCTGAAAACGAGACAATATTTTTACTTGTCTAGAAAATCCTTGATTTAAGAATTTTTCGATATTTTGCCAGGAAACAATACAGAAAAATCTAAGTAAGAAATTAATTTTTTGTACACTGCAAAAAAATGCTTTTCTTACTTAGATTTTTGTCTTGATTAGAAAAAGCTAAATAATCTGCCAATGTGGTAAGCAAAAAAATCTTATTTCAAACAGAAAACCAGATTATTTTTCTTACCCCATTGGCAGATTATTTTGCTTGCTCTAAGCAAAAACTACCTTAATTTTGACTTGTTTTTTCAGAAAACAAGACAATAAGTTTAACTCATCTAGAAAATCCTTCTTGATTTAAGAATTTGTAGATATTTTGGCTGAAAACAAGACAAAAATCTAAGTAAGAAAAGCATTTTTTGCAGTGTACAACAAAATACATTTCTTAGATTTTTTTTTGTCTTGTTTCGAGCCAAAATATCTAAAAATTCTTAAATCAAGAAGGATTTTCCAGACAAGTAAAGATTATTTTCTTGTTTTCAGAAAAAAAAACTTAAAATTAAGTACGTTTTTGCCTAGAACAAGCAAAATAATCTTATTTTAAAACCGAAAACAAGATTTTTTTTTCTTACCCCATTGGCAGATTATTTAACTTGTTTCAAGCAATAATGCTTTTAATTTTGACTTGTTGTTTTCTGAAAACGAGACAATATTTTTACTTGTCTAGAAAATCCTTCTTGATTTAAGAATTTGTAGATAATTTGGCTGGAAACAAGACAAAAGTTCTAAGTAAGAAAATATTGTTTTGCGGTGCAATATCAGTCGTCTCATTTGTTTAACAATGTGCAATCTGTAGAAAGAGAAAACTTCCTTGTGGATTTCTCAAGAGAACAGACGGCTTGTGAAAGCTGATCTGCTGTGTGGCGTGTTTTGATGTGTAATCAATTGAAATTGAAAGGGAAGAGCGGTTCAAAGTGGAAAATGTAACGATGTGGTGAGTATCACTGCGGGGCAGAGCCAATCTGCATCAGAAACACACCAGCCCCTGATGCTAATGAGGTATCTGTTTCTCCTCCTAATAAATACGAGTGGAGTCTCACTATTGATCTTAAGAACACCTCAAGGGGATCTCAAGACTCCCTAAGGAATGTCCATTAGCGGGACAGGAAGGAGAAAGTCCCATAAGGATGACAAAACGCTTGTACAAGTGGAGCTGCACTGCAAAAAATGCTTTTCTTACTTAGATTTTTTTTTGTCTTGTTACCAGACAAAATATCTAAAAACTCTTAAATCAAGTGAAAATTGTTTTCTTGTTTTCAGTAAAAACAAGTCAAAATTAAGTGTGTTTTTGCTTCAAACAAGCAAAATGATCTGCCAATGTGGTAAGAAAAAAAAACTTGTTTCCTGTTTGAAGTAAGATTTTTTTCGTACCCTGATTATTTTACTTGTTCTAAGCAAAAACTCACTTAATTTTGACTAGTTTTTTTTTTTTTTTTTACTCGTCCAGAAAATCCCTCTTGATTTAAGAATTTTTAGATATTTTAGCTGGAAACACGGCAAAAAAAATCGAAGTAAGAAAAGCATTTTTTTTTTGCAGTGACAAAATCAAACTACTCACTGACAGTTTTGAGTAGAATGATTAATCAACGTGTTAAATGACGTGGGTCAAAAGTAAAAATGGATTGAAAATCATTAAACTGCCCTTGTACCAGGGTTGCCAGATTTTCACAACAAAACCCAGCTTATTGCTACTCAAAACTAACCCAAAAGTAGCCCAAGTAGCCCAATTAAAAATCAAATTCCGGGGGGTAAAATACACGTTTTTGGTAAAAGTAGCATTTCAGGAGCTAAATATTACATTATTGGGATCGCTTCAACCCACGGACATGAAAAACAGCCCACGGCAACAGTGGTAAAGAAAACTGCAGACTTGGCAACACTGTCTTGTACATCTATATCTTATATATAAGCGTACTTTTAATAGTATTATACGTCATCGTTGAACATCTGATGTTTTGATGTTGTATTGAACATCCAATTTATGCTCAATTTATACAAATTAAACCCACAGTAAATTAATAACACTTTACAATTAGGGTTAACTGGTTAACATTAATGCATCAGCCTCGAATTAAAGGGATAGTTCACCCAAAAATGAAAAATTTTATCTGGGGGCAAGCAGATAAACATCAAATTTTCATTTTTGGGCGAACTATCCCTTTAAATAAAAATAAACAATGCTTTTACAAAAATGTATTAATTTAGGCTAATTTCTAGAGATAGTAATAGATTTACTTTCCCCAGTTGTTTAATCACAGTCAATTAAGAACTAATTGTTTTGTATTACAAGTTTTCTGAAACATGTAATTTTGTGAAATTATGCAAATGAAGCAAAATCTATTAAAAGATGCACTAATTTGCTTACATTTTCAAAACTTTTTTATTTTTTATTTAATTTAGTTGACATATTAGAGTTAAAGGTGCTTGGAGAGAGGATTTTTTATACCTGACCCTGGACCACAAAACCAGTCATAAGGGTTAATTTTTTGAAGATTTATACATCTTCTGAAAGCTGAATAAATATGCTTTCCATTAATATATGATTTGGCTGAGATACAACTATTTGAAAATTTAGAATATGAAGATGCAAAAAAAATCTAAATATTGAGAAAATCGCCTTTAAAGTTGTCCAAAGGAAGTTCTTAGCAATGCATATTACTAATAAAAAATAAATTGAGATATATTTACGGTAGTAAACGTACAAAATATCTTCATGGAACATGATCTTTACTTAATATCCTAATGACTTTTGGCACAAAAGAAAAATTGTTAAATGTATTTTTGGCCCGTGCTACTAAAGGTTTTGTGGTCCAGGGTCACATATATATTTTTACCATGCTTTTAGGCATAAATTATATTGAGCGAATTAAAAGATTTAGTATAGAGAAAACGGTATAGTTAGGTGGAAAGAAACAATGCTATTTAAAGATATGTTGTATGAGAAATCTTCAAGCAGAGTAATAAAATAGACAAATAAATGTGTATTTTAGATTTTCTTTTCTCTAGTTATGTTACGAAAGCAAAAAATGGTTTTGCTTGTAGTGTCTCGCCTTAACTAATAACAGAATATTACTTTTCCTGCAACTGTATTACATTTAATAATTTAACTTTCATTTTATAGGCCAAGATGGAAGACACTTCATTTCCCAGAATCCATTACCTGTGTTGAATTTCTTTGAAAAGCAATTGAGTCAATTCCCATTCAGACTGCAGTTCAATATCCTGTTTATGATTCAATTCAGTTCTTATTTAATAAATTCAGCCCAAGCTGAAGCTGACATGGCCACAGTTGACAAGTCCTTTACTTAACTCTGTAATCAATATCAGGTCCAAACAGTACTCACAGTTATTGACTCTTAAAAAACAGCTCTGGCTTTGTCCATAAACGGCTCCCACATCAATCAATACCCAACATTAACCAGAGCAAAGCATGTTTTACAGAGGAAGGCCACTAATGAATGTGCCTTTAGGATGATGAAGCGTCTAAAAATATCTAAAAAACCTTTTCATTTCTTAAAAAAAAAAAAAAAATCATCAAAAAGTGTAGTCCTCTCCGGTTAAGCTCTATCCACAGGATGTCACCGAGCACAATGCATCCTTAATTAAGGTGACTTTATAGGAAAGTGTCAGCACATTTCACTGAAGCGAGCTCAGATCATATAAGAGTAATTAATCAGCGGAAACTAAGCGTGGCGCACAAAGATATCCATTTAAAAGAGAAACTCTGCTTTTGTGTTATTGTGCGGCTGGGCTTTAATCTCCTGCCTGTTTCCAAAGAGCTCATTTCCCTTAATGAGATCAAACCGGTTCAGATGTACATCCTATATATATACTGCACTCAAAACGTGACTAGGGGCCAGATTTACTAAACAGGGCAAATTAGCGTGAGAGCGCAGTCTCATAAAAACACTGATGGGAGTGGGAATTTCTTCTGATCTATGGACAATGTGCACATTAAAGAACAGATGTAGCCGGATCATTTCTATAATCCACAAAGAACAGCGTCTGGTTTAAGACATGCTTTTATTGGCTGTAAATAATGCCGCAAATATCAGTAAATTGACAAACGCAAACCTTAATAAATTATGTTGCATAATTCATTTAAATAATATGTGACCCTGCACCACAAAACCAGTCAAAAATACATTGCATGGGTTAAAATGATAGATTTTTCTTTTATGCCAAAAATCATTAGGATATTAAGATCATGTTCCATGAAAATATTTTGTAAATTTCCTACCGCAAATATATTAAAACTTAATGGGTAACACTTTACAATAAGGTTCATTAGTTAAACATTAGTTAATGTACTAACTAACATGAACTAACCATGGGCAATACATTTGTTACTGTATTTACTAATCTTTATTAACATTAGTTAACGGGAATACAGTTGTTCATTGTTTGTTCATGTTAGTTCACACTGCATTAACTAATGTTAACAAAATTTTAATAATGCATTAGTAAATGTTGAAATTAACATTAACAAAGATTAATAAATGCTGAATAAGTGCAGTTCATTATTAGTTCATGTTAACTAATGTGGTTAACTAATGTTAACTAATGAACCTTATTGTAAAGTGTTACCACTTAATGTTTGATTAGTAATATGCATTGCTAAGTACTTCATTTGGACAACTTTAAAGGCAATTTTCTCAATATTTAGATTTTTTTTAACCCTTTGATTCTAGATTTTCTAATTGTGTCTCGCGCCAAATATTGTCCTGTTATCCTAGAAAAGCATACACCATTGGAAAGCTTATTTATTCAGCTTTCAGACGATGCACAAATCTCAATTTTAGAAAATTGATCCCTACGACTGGTTTTGCGGTCCAGAGTCACAAATGTTGTCTGATAAGGAAATTTGCTTTCTACAAAAGCATATACAACAGCAGCAAAAATTACTGTGTCCATGCATTTCCACTGTGTGTCTTTAGTAGATCCGTTGGCGCAAGCTGTAAATAAATCTGGCTCCAAAAGTCAACTAATACTGATATTAATAAGTGAAAAATACTCCAAACTACATCCAAAAATGGCTTGTAGCTTGCTGATTTGCATGTGAAATTAGGCTTTTATGGAGAAGTGAAAGCACACCACTGGAAAGGGGGCAGCATGGGGCACAAAAATCGTTTCATCTCGATTACTGTATTTTCATGATTGCTTGAAGCTGAAATCGAAACTGAATATCGATTAATTGCACAGCCCTAGTTTATGGCAAGCCATTTTAGCCTAAAATATACTATGCGTTACTCGTCGTAATTAAATTTTTACTAGTAACAATTGAATTAGAGAGCTCTATAATACAATTCCTACTAGTAACAATGCCAATTAGAGAGCTCTCTAAATGAATTTTTACTTGTTGCAATTACAATTAAAGAGCTCTCTAATTCAATTATTACTAGTAACAATTCCAATTAGAGAGCTCTACAAATTTATTTATACTAGTCATATGTCTCCATTGACTTCCATTCATTTTTAATTACAGAGCTCTACAACAGAATTTTTACTAGTAACAATTCCAATTAGAGAGATCTACAATTAAATTCTTACTAGTAACAATTACAATTAAAGAGCTCTCTAAATCAATTTTTACTAGTAAGAACTGAATTAGAGAGCTCTTCAATTCAATTACAGAGCTCTGCAATTAAACATATCTTTAATGTGTTTTTTACTAGTAAAAATTTAATTATAGATCTCTGTAATTGCATTTTTACTCGTAAGAATTAAATTAGAGAGCTCTCTATTCAGAATTGTTACTAGTAAAAATGTAGTTAAAGAGCTCTCTAATTGGAATTATTACTAGTAAAAATTCAGTTGTAGAGCTCTGTAATTAAAAATAAATGGAAGTCAATGGAGACATATGACTAGTAAAAAAATCTTTTGTAGAGCTCTCTAATTGGAATTGTTACTAGTAAGAATTGAATTTGAGAGCTCTCTAATTGAATTATTACTAGTAAAAATGCAATTACGGCGAGTAACACTTAGAATATTTTAAGCTAAAACGGCTTGCCATACTAGTTTGGACTCTCATTATGATGGCACCTATTCACTACAGAGGATGCATTGGTGAGCAAGTGATGGAATGCTACATTTCTCCAAATTGCATGAAGAAACAAACTCATCTCCATCTTAGATGGTCTGAGGGAGAGTACATTTGAAGAAAATTCATTTTGAGTCAACTATTCCTTCAAGTTGCTGACATCAGCTTATTGTTCGTCAGTCAAGAGTGACATCTACTGAACCGCTCATGCCATTTCCATCGGTTCATTCACGTCCTCCGAACAGGAAGTCAAAAATCACAGAATCGCAGAATTGTCGCGACGGAGCTCTGTGTTAATTCTGCGGTGGGCCACACATTTCTGAAATGATTGGTTCATGAATGACCTTTTGTGCGACATAAAACCCAGCAAATGGCTCGCCCGAGGACAAGACGGGAGTTATATCTTATCTCTGTGGAATATCTCGCCGACCTACTAAATAGACTCCCAGAATCAGTTAAACATAATTGTTCAGTGTTCCTCCTTTTACACGGCCAGACTTCAAAATGCCAAGCGGGGGGGAGAAAGATTAGCTTCATTTAACAAGGAACCTGTTGTAATGAATTAGAAAGCCAGATAAGACGACGGACCACTGAATGACCAGCGCCTTTTCACACTTCACGAGTCTCGCTGGGACAGCTATGTGTGGATGAAATCGTCTGTGCGGGCACACTCCAGTTCTTCTGGAAAAACACGGCTTTATTTTGATTGTCTGGGATTCAAAATTGGATAGGGTTGGACAACTTCCGCAAATGTCAACATATTCCAAAGGTCTCAAGCCACTGTTGAGAGAACAGAATAATGAATGAGAGGGAAACCAACAATCCATTTACAGTGCTAAAAAAAACCCTCGCTGTGTACCAAAATGCCCCGAATGGAACACAATCGCCTCCTAACCTCCACGGGTCTCTATTCAGACGTAAAGAAAAAGAGAACAGTGAGATGCCTATATCCATTAGAGTCTGAATTTGCTCGAATTAATAAAACACTCTGCTCTAAAAGAGCTGTGTACCTTCTGTGAACCGTGAAAGAGCTCGCGGTCTCCCAGCTGGGACGTTTTTGACGTACGGTCGCCATTGTGAGAACATTTCAGGAATGGTTTGTTGAACCTTCAAGAAAATTAAGCCATTCAGAGCGAACGTAACACAGTGTCTCAATCGCGAGACGTTCATGGCCCGATTCTGCGGCGCTAGCCTCAGTGTTTATGTCAGCTGAGTCCGGGTAGTTGTGCAAATGAGCTTTCCATCAGCTCCACGGGACAGGAGCAGTCAGTCACTCTGGTTTACAATCTCCCTCCTGGGCGCTCATGGCTTTCACAGCGCTAACAGATTTGGACAGCTCGCTGCTGATGGTTTCCATGTGCTTCATTCTTCAAGTTGAGAAACGGTTCCGAGCAATGCAGCTTGCTAATTAGTTTTTCATTGTGCAGAGTCTGCATACACATATACATATGTACAAACCCAACTACAGTAATGCCAAGTAAGCTCATCTCACCAAGTGGCGGGACACAGAGGTTAAAGACACAGAGGTCTCATCTTAAAACAAAAACTAATAATGCCACTCAGTGGCTAATGTTCTCAGAGCTTGCAAGGCATTATATTAGGGTCTTAAATCAGAGCAGAAAGTCACAGCGTTAAATGATGCATATATTACTAAAAAGTTATTCTCCTCAGTTTTTTTCTTTTTGCATTGTTCTCTATATATGTGACCCTGCACTGCAAAAAATGCTTTTCTTACTTAGATTTTTTGTCTTGTTTCCAGCCAAAATATCTAAAAAATCTTGAACCAGGAAGGATTTTCTAGACAAGTAAAAATTTGTGTCTTGTTTTTAGTAAAAACAAGTCAAAATTAGGTGAGTTTTTGCTTAAAACAAGCAAAATAATCTGCCAATGGGGTAAGAAAAAAAATCTAGTTGTCTGCTTGAAATAAGATTTTTTTTCTTACCCCATTGGCAGATTATTTTGCTTGTTTTAAGCAAAAACTCACTTAATTTTGACTTGTTTTTACTAAAAACAAGATAATAATTTTTACTTGTTTAGAAAATCCTTCCTGATTCAAGATTTTTTAGATATTTTGGCTGGAAACAAGACAAAAAATCTAAGTAAGAAAAGCATTTTTTGCAGTGTGGATTGTTTCCAGCCAAAATATCTAAAAAAATCTGAAATCAAGAAGGATTTTCTAAACAAGTAAAAAAATATTGTCTTGTTTTTAGAAAAAACAACTCAAAATTAAGTGAGTTTTTGCTTAGAACAAGCAAAATAATCTGCCAATGGACAACAAGATTTCAAATTTCAATGTTTCAAGCAAAAACTCACTTACGTTTAAGTATTTTTTTCTGAAAACAAGATAATTTTTATTAGTCTAGAAAATCCTTGATTTAAGAATTTTTTAGATATTTTGACTGGAAACAAGAAAAGCATTTTTTGCATGGGTCAAATTTTACATTGTATGGGTCAAAACGGCTTGAATTTTCTTTTATGCCAAAAGATCATTAGGATATTAAGTAAAAATCTTGTTCCATGAAAAATATCAAATTTCCTACTGTAAATATATCAAAAATGTATTTTTGATTAGTAATATGCTTTGCCAAGAACTTAAACAACTTTATAGGCAATTTTCTTAATATTTAGATTTTTTTTTGTACTGTCAGATTTTCGGTTCTCAAATAGTTTTATCTTGGCTAAAAATTGTTCTATCCTAACAAACCATGCATTAATGGAAAGCTTATTTATTCATCTTATTTCTTTTCAAAATGTATACTTAAATCATTTATGTATAATGCAATGCAGTCGGAAAAACTATATTTAAGTTTATGCTTAAAACAAGAACAAATATCTGCCAGTGGGGTATGAACACTTGTTATTCCTTTTAATTATACAATTTTCAATATGCACTACCATTAAAACGTTTGGGTTCAGTTCATTATTTTCCTTTATTTTTAAGAGAAATTAATACTTTTACTTAGCAAGGATGTGTTGAATTGGTTAAAAAAAAGGGCAAGTAGTGACCTATATTGTTAGAAATTATTTATATTTTTTTTCACTTTTTGTTCATTAGATAATCTTGAAACAAGTAGGTTCCAAAAAAGAGCAACAAAAACTGTTTGCAACATTCATGATAAATCAGCATATTAGAATGATTTCTGAAGGATCTTGTGACACTAAAGACAGGCGTAATGATTCTGAAAATTCAGTTTTGATCACAGAAATAAATTATATTTTAAAGTGTATTAAAATAGAAAATTGTTATTTTTAACTGCAATAATTTTTCACAATATTACCGATTTTTAAATGCAGCCCTGATGAGCATAAAAGACAAATTTGAAAATGTTAAAAATCCCAAACTTTTGAATGGCAATGTATCTTCAACCAATGAAAAATTCTCAACCTAAAAACAAACAATGTTGCATTGTTAGATTTAAAAGACTAAATCGAAAGTATTTTATGGGTTTGTGTGTGGATCAGACGTAAATTTCATATTTCCCAAAAAATTGCACTTCCAGATTTAAAAATTGTGTACTTACAAAACTTTTAGGTTATATATTTCCAATGGTACATTGAAGAAAATATGATTAAAAATTAATAAACATTGATTAAATGTCATGGTGATAGCATACACTCTTAAAAATAAAGGTGCTTTAAAAGGTTCTTCACAGCGATGCAATAGAAGAACCGTTTTTGCTTCCACAATTAACCATTCCTTCAAAGGTTCTTCAAACAACCATCTCTTTCTTACCTTTTTATAATCTCTAAGAACCACAAAGAACCTTTTGTGAAACAGAAAGGTTCTTCAGATGTTAAAGGTTCTTTATGGAACCATTTAGACAAAAAAGTTCTTCTATGGCATCGTGAAGCACCTTTATTTTTTAGAGTGTATTTATGTACATAGTGCTCATCTTCCTAAAAATATATTTTAATATATTTTTCAAAATACTTGAAACTTTTCCATCTTAAATATGCCTTCACAATCCACACTGTGTTGGAAATTCTCAGCATACTTCTGTAACCTTCTGTACAGAAACAGCAAGATTTTCTAAATCAAAGAACTGCAAAGAACTGCTTTCAAAGCGGCTCGGACCTCTACTTAATAGATGAATAAACTCAAGGCGCCCACACAATTCTTACTCCTTTACAAGAATCCCTGGAGGACCAGACTCTATTTATGACACTGCTGATAAAGGACAAAGTTCTGCATATTTTTTCCATTGTTGTTTTTCAAGGAAATATGAGCACACAGATTTGTGTTGATGCACCGAAGTGTAACAAATGTGTGCAAATAAGAGCATGCTTGCACGCAAGTTAATTACGCACTAAAAAGGGAGCACTCATTAGCATTATCTTGAAGTGTAAACAAAGTATATTCATTAGTTAAGTCCCTGGCCTGTGTCTGCCGCAAATGCAGAAGATTTGGCTCGATCGTTTTAAAGGGGTCATAGGATGCGGTTGCTTGTTTTATTTTGTCTTCGGAGTATTATAAGCTGTTTGTACATAGATAGGATCTGTAAAGTTGCAAAGTCTCAAAACCAAAGAGATATTAAAAAAGTTAAGACTCAGCCACAACTCCCTAAAATGGCTCGTTCAAACATGCCTCTATTTAAAGTAGATTAGCATAACACCGCCCATATGTACAGTGCCTTTCAAAAGTATTCACACCCCTTCATTTTTGTCACATTTTGTTTTGTTGCAGCATTATGTTAAACTGCTTTAAATTAGTTTTTCCTCCTCATCAGTTTACACTCCATACACCATAATAATGACAAAGCAAAAAATAGATTTGCAAATTTTACAAATTTATTAAAAATAAAACACTGAAATAAGTACATTGCATAAGTATTCATACCCTTAACTCAGTACATACAGTCGTGGCCAAAAGTTTTGAGAATTACATAAATATTGGAAATTGGAAAAGTTGCTGCTTAAGTTTTTACAATAGCAATTCACATATACTCCAGAATGTTATGAAGAGTGATCAGATGAATTGCATAGTCCTTCTTTGCCATGAAAATTAACTTAATCCCGAAAAAAACTTTCCACTGCATTGTTAAGAAGGCTTCAGGGCATCCGAGAAAGTCCAGCAAGCGCCAGGATGGTCTCCTAAAGAGGATTGAGCTGCGGGATCGGAGTGCCACCAGTGCAGAGCTTGCTCAGGAATGGCAGCAGGCAGGTGTGAGCGCATCTGAACACACAGTGAGGCCAAGACTTTTGGAAGATGGCCTGGTGTCAAGAAGGGCAGCAAAGAAGCCACTTCTCTCCAAAAAAAAAAACATCAGGGACAGATTGATCTTCTGCAAAAAGTATGGCGAATGGACTGCTGAGGACTGGGGCAAAGCCATATTCTCCGATGAAGCCTCTTTCCGATTGTTTGGGGCATCTGGAAAAAGGCTTGTCCGGAGAAGAAAAGGTGAGCGCTACCATCAGTCCTGTGTCATGCCAACAGTAAAGCATCCTGAGACCATTCGTGTGTGGGGTTGCTTCTCATCCAAGGGAGTGGGCTCACTCACAATTTTGCCCAAAAACACAGCCATGAATAAAGAATGTTACCAAAACACCCTCCGACAGCAACTTCTTCCAAAAATCCAACAACAGTTTGGTGAAGAACAATGCATTTTCCAGCACGATGGAGCACCGTGCCATAAGGCAAAAGTGATAACTAAGTGGCTCGGGGACCAAAACGTTGAAATTTTGGGTCCATGGCCTGGAAACTCCCCAGATCTTAATCCCATTGAGAACTTGTGGTCAATCCTCAAGAGGCGGGTGGACAAACGAAAACCCACTAATTCTGACAAACTCCAAGAAGTGATTATGAAAGAATGGGTTGCTATCAGTCAGGATTTGGCCCAGAAGTTGATTGAGAGCATGCCCAGTCGAATTGCAGAGGTCCTGAAAAAGAAGTTATTTTTGCAACACTGTTCTGGAACAGTACAAAGCAAATATTCGAGTGGGTGATGCGCATTTTACGCAGGACTTTTTCATGAATCCAGTAGGGCAGCTTACAATGCCAGCTGACCACAACACTGCAAAAATGCTTTTCTTACTTATGGTTTCCAGCAAAAATATCTAAAACTTTTTAAATCAAGAAAGATTTTCAAGACAAGTAAAAAATATTTTCTTGTTTTCAGTAAAAACAAGTCAAAAAGAAGTAAGTTTTTGCATAGAACATGTAAAATAATCTGCCAAAGGGGTAATAAAAAAAGTCTTATTTTAAACCGAAAACAAGATTGTTTTTCTTACCCTATTGGCAGATTATTTACCTTGTTTCAAGCAAAAACACACTTAATTTTGACTTGTTTTTACTGAAAAAAAGAAAATAATTTTCAAGATATTTTGGCTGGAAACAAGACAAAAAAAAATCTAAGTAAGAAAAGCATTTTTTGCATTGAAAAGATTAAGGACATACTGCCCTATGACCATTCAAAGGTGAGTTTTGAGCAGTGTAGAGTAACATTAGTGTTTGTTGTTTCTCGTTCTACGATCGCAAATGGAGACATGGTGTTATGTTTATGCGACGCGGTGTGACAACGCATAAAAAGACAGTATGAGCAATTATAATTAGTAGTTATGTCCCCACTGGATGCAACAAATGCCTTGCTTATAATGAGTTTTCTTATTTTTGTTCATCGCGCCTAGAAACTGAATGTAAGGGGTGTAACATTTCCGTCACACGAGGTATTCGGCCAATCACAACGCACCAGATAACTGGCCAATCAGAGAACAGCTTGGTTTCTATGAACGTAGAGATTTGTAAAAATCGAAGCGTTTCAGAAAGGCGAGACAATAAGGAGCAACAATAATGTACAGTGTGTGGAAAATAATGTTTTTTGAACCTCAAACTGCATGAACACATTGCATTACAACAAATACACAAAATAATACTCTTTTTAGCAACATCATATGACCCCTTCATATAATCGTGACGTGAAGTGTTATTTCAGTCATTCCAGTTGGATTGGAAATCCTTTCAAATCACTTTTCAAAATGTAAATCCGGTCCTTGTGCTCCGGGCAGCGTCCGAATAAAGACTTCTTTCTCTCTCTAGTCATAATTGTCTTTCATTCGAGCGGCTGCCGTCCTCTTCCTCAACATCTCCATCAGCCGCTTTCCCCCAGGGATCTGCTCTCTGACCCTTCTTGCTCTGGAGCTCCACTTGTTGTGTGGCATTTCTCACAGTGGGCCATTCTGCGAGAGTATTTCAAAGCGGACTCGGACACGCTCCTGCGGGGCCGCTGGCCTGAGCTGTCGGGCCCCAGCTGGCTTTGAGCTGCCAGCTGCATCCAGTGGTTATTCCTCACAGACACAACCCCAGGTGTCCTTCCCTTCTGCCCTGTAATTCCCGTTTCTTTCATCCTCGCAGGATGTCCAACTTGTATTATGGGCTCATTCAGTAAAACAACATCCAGAGGAGCAGAGATAGATACGGGTTCAAAACAGACACAAACAGATTGTTTGCAGATGCAGCCGGCGAAAAACAAACTTTCTCAGCTCAATCTAGCTCCACGGAGAGAGAGAAAGCAAATACAAACCGTCTCAAATCTACCCAAACAGGGATTAATTGCTAATTAAAAGGAGAAATAAAACAGACCTATTTGTGCACTGAGAGAAATGCGCTAAGTGTGTGCGAAAATAACCACTGGTCCATTAATAGAAACGTAATTTGATTTCACAGCAAGATTAACTGGATTTAAATGGTAAACTAACCACAGTGCAAAACACGCCATCAACATTTACTAATGTGGACAGAGTGTTTTGCTGTTCTGATGGTTAGCATGTTGTTGTGTGTTTACTAATCAGCTGTGAGTGTTTTTGAGATGTTATTATATGATTGCTGAGATGTTCCGAGGGTTTTCAGCACATTATGAAATGACTGCTATTATGTTCTGATCGTTAAGAATGTTGTTATGGGCTTGCTAATGCGGTTTAGGATGTCAATTATATGACTGATAAGATGTTCTGAGTGTTAGTATGTTACTAAACAGTTGCTAAGGTGTTGAAAGTGTTTTTAGCAGGCTATTGCATGATTGCTGAGGTGTTCTGAGAGTTTTAGCATGCTACTAAATTAATGCAAAGGTGTTCTGATTGTTTAACATAATGTGTTATGAGTGCTTTTAGGACGTTATTAATATATGATAGCTATCATGAGGTTGCTAAAGTGTTCTCTAGTGCTGGGTAATTAAATTGTAATGTAATCTGATTTTAAATTACATGACAAAAATTGTAGTTTGTAACATAATCCTTTATATTACAAATTTTAGGTAACATAATCAGGCTTGTTTTTGATTACATTTTAAATTTGATGTAATTCATTTATCACATTAATTTGAATAAGATACCTGTTTACCTTCAATTAATTTAATTAATGTAATTATTCATATCTATCTGTGAATGTAAAATGAACTTTCCAAGGACCACTTTTTTATTTTCAAGGACTTCTATAATAGATCTCACTTATATTGGTATATTGGTCAAATTCTAAAAAAAGAAAAACAGATAAATAGATAATATATAAAATTGGCCATATATAAAATTGGCACAAAATGCGTTTGTATTCAAATATTATATATATATATATATATATATATATATAAATAAATGTACTGCCCTATGGTTTGATGTTAACAAAAATAAAGATTCACGAAATCCCTCTAAAATCCTGATTTGATACAAATGATTTGTGAACCTGAAGTCCCAATCTGAATGAAATGATTCACGATCCGCACTACAAAGATCCAATCTAAACCAAACGATTTGTGATCCAAGCTCTGAAGTCCTGATCTTGAAAATGATTCACAGACCATCATTTCAGACCAGGACTCGATGCATATGCAAAGTATTACTACTAAAATATTACAAGGTATACTACATTTTTAGCCTACTATAGTAAAACCACTGTAAATGTTTTTCTTAAGGGATTTTTATTTGTGTATAAATAACTTTCTTTTTGGTTTGTTTTGTTTTTATAACTGTACTGCCCTAATGTTTTTTTTTTTTTTTTTTTTTTTATTTAAGAAAAATTAAAAAATAAAGATAAACGAAATCACTCCAATATTCTGACAAATGATTCGTGAACCTGAACCAAAATCCATATCTGAATGAAATGATTCTCGATGCGCACTACGAAGATCTGATATAAACTAAATGATTTGTGATCCACGCTCTGATCTCGAAAATGATTCACAGACCATCATTTCAGACCAGGACTCGATGCATATGCAAAGTATTACTACTAAAATATTACAAGGTATACTACATTTTTAGCCTACTATAGTAAAACCACAGTAAAAAAATTTCTTAAAGGATTTTTGTGTACAAATAACTCTTTTTTGTTTTTTCTTTTATAACTGTACTGGCCTAATGGTTAGATTTTTTTTCTACTGTTTAAGAAAAAAAAAAAATATAATAAAGATCGAAAATCCACGAAATCCTGATATGAAACAAATGATTCACGAACCTAAACCAAAGTCTCAATCTGAATGAAACGATTCGCGATCCATGCTCTGAGGTCCCGATCTGAATAATGATTCACGGACCATCATTTCAGACCAGGACTCGATGCATTTTGTAAAACACAGTCAATTTTTATTTGTCTATAAATAACTTTCTTTTTTGTTTGTTTTGTTTTTATAACTGTACTGTCCTAATGGTTTGATTTTTTTTCTACTGTTTGAGAAAAATAAAAAATTTTAAAAATAATGATAAACGAAATCACTCCGAAATCCTGTTATGAAACAAATGATTCACGAACCCTGAACCAAAGTCCCAATCTGAATCAAATGATTCGCGATCCGCACTACGAAGATCCGATCTAAACCAAATGATTTGCATCCATGCTCTGAATTTTGCATATCGCGAATCATTTGATTTAGACCAGGACGTCAAATTGCATTTCGCAAATAATCTGATTTAAATCATTAAATTCGCAAAAAGATTAACAAACTTGTTTTGATCTAAATCAAATGATTCGCGATATGTGATTTGAAGTCCCGATCTGAATTAAATGAATTGCGATTCGCAAAGTTCTGCTATAAATACAAATGATTCGCAATGCATGATTTGAACTCCTGATCTGAAACAAATGATTCACAATCTGCACTATGAAGATCATATCTAAACCAAACGATTTGCGATCATTCAATTCGCAAAAAGATTCATGAACTCATTCCAATCAAAATCAAATGATTCGCGATAGGTGATTTAAAGTCCCGATCTGAATTAAATAATTTGTGACATGCACAGTTCTGATCGAAATCAAATGATTTGCGAAATTCCAATCTAAATCAGATAATTCACGATGCGCAATTTAAAGTCCCAAACTGAAACAAATGATTCATGATACGCGATCCGATTGGAGCGCTTGGAAACAGTGAATCGTTTTGTGACTCAATAGTTTAACTTATTTGGATTTTCGAAGAGCTCCATTTAACCCATTATTACGTGCTTTTTAAAATCGTTCTGTTGTTGAAATGGCTGTGATGCTGACATTCATTGTGATGTTGGCCTATGCTAGTGAATCGCTTGAAATTAATGATCAAAGTCACGAGTTTGAATCAATCAGAGTGGTTTCAGCATTAATGACTCCCTCACTGCAAAATATGCTTTTCTTACTTAGATTTTTTTTTGTCTTGTTTCCAGCCAAAATATCTAAAAATTCTTAAATCAAGAAAGATTTTCTAGATTAGGAAAAAATAATTTTCTCGTTTTCAGTAAAAACAAGTCAAACTTAAGTGCATTTTTGCATGAAACAAGCAATATAATCTGCCAATGGGGTAAGAAAAATAATCTTGGTTTTCTGTTTGAAATAAGATTTTTTGCTCACCCCATTGGCAGATTATTTAGCATGTTCTAAGCAAAAAACTAATTTTGACTTGTTTTTTTCTTAAAACAAAAATATAATTTTTGCTTGCCTAGAAAATTCCTTTCGATTTAATCATTTTTAGATATTTTGGCTGGAAACAAGTCAAAAAAAATCTTAGTACGTTTGAATTTAGTGTGAAAACATGTGCTTATTGACAAAATTAAACACTTATTTCATAAATACATTGTCTTTTAATAACTCAAGCACTTTTCGAGTACCTCTTCAGGAATAATATTATTTCCAAGGGCTTTTCCAAATTTCAAAAAGTCAAATTCAAGTACTTTAAGCACTTGAAGAACCTTGTATTGTGTATCTATTTGATTATTTTCACCATTTTATTGTCCATCACGTGTAAATCATAGTTCAGAATTCACAATTCATAAATGTAATAGCACCGTTGTACTCAAAAAAACTGACCGATTTGTATGATTTATGTGTGAAACACAAATGTGTCAAGTTACATGCCAAAGTTTACTAAAGTTGTGGGCTTGTTCGTATTCAAGAGCAGTAGGGCTGCAACTAACGACTATTTTAATAGTCGACTAGTCACCGACTATTGAAACGATTAGTCGACTAATCGGATAATTATTCAATTTTTCTCAAATTTAGCATGAGATTGCTTTAATTATGTGGAAAATTATAGTAAACACAAGAAAGAAGGGGGTACTTCAATAAAAGATGCATATTTTGCTGCTGATAGGCCAATTCATACTAAAAGTAAATAAAAATGCCCTGTCTAAAACCAATTAGGCACAGTGCTCGGTCAGTACAGACATAAATGCATAAATTAAGAAACTCTATAATTTTTTTAATGGACAGGCACATTTGTTTTATAAGAAAAAATAAATTAAAATCAAGTAAACATTTTCTTCCTGTAAACCATCAGCAGCAATAAAACAGTAAACAAAAATGTATATCCAAAACAAAACGTATTGGCTTCCATGTTATTTAAATCTTACCGAGGCCAGCCAAACTCCGTTTCATTCAACTGTCCGACGTGCTTTCTCTTTAAATGTTCGTGCATCACAGAGGTGCTGCCGTGATGCGCAAGGACTGCTTTACAAACCATGCAGGTAATATTTTAATTCGCCGTAGCAGGCTAAAATGCTCCCAAACTTTACTCCTGTTTCATACATACTCAGTCTGCAGTGCGTCTACAGTCCGTGTGCGTTACGTATGCGGTGCAGAAGAAGCACAGACTCGTTTTGCTTTCACACAGAACGCGTTTGCAGTCCGTACATTGTGAACGTTCTAATCCGTTAACATGGGTGTGGAAAAAAAAAAAACCGCACTGCAGACGGAGTATGTGTGAAACGGGCGTGTTTTGGTACGCGCAGCTGCTGCGTTGGACGCCGCCATTTCTGTATGTTATCACTCAGCATAGAAGCTGCGTATGTGCGACTCTCGGCAGAAAGATGCCTCACTCGGTTGTCTGGCGACAACATCGACAATGAAATTCATTGTCGACTATTTCTATTATCGATTTTTGTCGACAACGTCGACGAATCGTTGCAGCCATAAAGAGCAGCAGTAATAAAGATGCTTTGCTTATAGCGAGCAGCATTAAAACACAGCAGCAATTTATTTGCGATCTTCAAAGCCAGAAGACTCCCTATCTGTCATTATGCTTAGTTTTGCTTGGAGAACATTCCCGTTTATGCTTTATTTAGAGTGTGCTCCACTAAATGTTTAATTATTTTGGCAGATGTGTCTGATGTGGAAGACACATAGAAATTGTCAATACCATCATCCGTGAAGAGAAGAGAGCAAGAAGTGCGAGAGCTGCGAGATGAATTACATAAACAGAAGGATGAGAGTATTAAAGACTGGAGGATTATGACAAGAGGTATAAAATGGGATTGCCAGGATTTTCATACTTTTTGCAACATGGCAGATCGTCCTCACTCTACATCAAACAGAGAATTGTGGGGCAAAATTCATCAGCTTGGCAACTAGGACGGCAGCGCTTACTCACGACAGATCTGCCATCAGTGAGATTAGCAAAGCACTCCAGACTGCCGCACTACTGATACAATTGCAATGACAAACAGCAGGTGAATTGGCCGCGGGAAATCAGACGTGATTGGATGATGGCAAAGCCAATGCTACCTGATTTCACCTATTCACACACAAGTCTTTACCAGCTGATGGCGTCACTCAGCTACTTTAACTCTTTCCCTGCTACTGATGGAATTTGGCTTTCAGTATTCTCATTTAAATGGAAGCCTGTTTCCACCACTACAAAAAATAATAAAAAAATTCTCTCACAATTTTGACATTTTTTCTCAAAATTCTGAGAAATAAAGTCAGAAAAAAGCCAGAATTGCATGATACAAACTGGCAATTCTGTCTTTTTCTCAGAATTGTGAGATATAAACTCATACTATACAACTGTAAGAAAATACTTTTTTCCTCAGAATCAGATTTGCCAGCTTATATCTAGCAATTATGGAAAAAAAAGATGTTTTTTTTTCAGAAGTGTGAGATATAAACTTGCAATTGTGAGTCGTGAAGTCATAATTGCAATATACAGTCGTGGCCAAAAGTTTTGAGAATGACACAAATATTCGTTTTCACAAAGTTTGCTGCCAAACTGCTTTTAGATCTTTGTTTCAGTTGTTTCTGTGATGTACTGAAATATTACAAGCACTTCATACGTTTCAAAGGTTTTTATCGACAATTACATGACATTTATGCAAAGAGTCAGTGTTTGCAGTGTTGGCCCTTCTTTTTCAGGACCTCTGCTATTGGACTGGGCATGCTCTCAATCAACTTCTGGGCCAAATCCTGACTGATAGCAACCCATTCTTTCATAATCACTTCTTGGAGTTTGTCAGAATTAGTGGGTTTTTGTTTGTCCACCCGCCTCTTGAGGATTGACCACAAGTTTTATGATCTGGGGAGTTTCCAGGCCATGGACCCAGAATATCAACGTTTTGGTCCCCGAGCCACTTAGTTATCACTTTTGCCTTATGACACGGTGCTCCATCGTGCTGGAAAATGCATTGTTCTTCACCAAACTGTTGTTGGATTGTTGGAAGAAGTTGCTGTTGGAGGGTGTTTTGGTACCATTCTTTATTCATGGCTGTGTTTTTGGGCAAAATTGTGAGTGAGCCCACTCCCTTGGGTGAGAAGCAACCCCACACATGAATGGTCTCAGGATGCTTTACTGTTGGCATGACACAGGACTGATGGTAGAGCTCACCTTTTCTTCTCCGGACAAGCCTTTTTCCAGATGCCCCAAACAATCAGAAAGAGGCTTCATCTGAGAATATGGCTTTGCCCCAGTCCTTAGCAGTCCATTCGCCATACTTTTTGCAGAAGATCAATCTGTCCCTGATGTTTTTTTCTGGAGAGAAGTGGCTTCTTTGCTGCCCTTCTTGACACCAGGCCATCTTCCAAAAGTCTTGGCCTCACTGTGTGTTCAGATGCGCTCACACCTGCCTGCTGCCATTCCTGAGCAAGCTCTGCACTGGTGGCACTCCGATCCCGCAGCTCAATCCTCTTTAGGAGACCATCCTGGCGCTTGCTGGACTTTCTTGGACGCCCTGAAGCCTTCTTAACAATGCAGTGGAAAGTTTTTTTCGGGATTAAGTTAATTTTCATGGCAAAGAAGGACTATGCAATTCATCTGATCACTCTTCATAACATTCTGGAGTATATGTGAATTGCTATTATAAAAACTTTAGCAGCAACTTTTCCAATTTCCAATATTTATGTAATTCTCAAAACATTTGGCCACGACTGTACATAAACTTGCGTATTTTTTCCCTAAGAATCGGATTTTCATAATTTTGAGTTTAAATCTCAGACTCAAAATTTTAAGTAAGAATTTCAAAAAAAAAAAAAAAAAAACTCGCAACTGTCAGAAAAAAAGTATGAATTGCCATCTTTGTGAATTTATATCTAGCAATTTTGAGGGAAAAAAGGTCAGAATTTAAATATAAACTGGCAATTTTGTCTTTTTCTCAGAATTGTGAGATATAAACTTGCAACTGCAAGTTATAAAGTCATAATTGTTTGATATAAACTCAAACTATACAACTGTTAGACAATAGTCTTTTTTCCTCAGAATCAGATTTTAAAACTCACAATTGTTTATTGTTTATTTATTGAGAAAAGAAGTCAACATTGTAAGAAAAAACTTGCAACTCCCAGAAAAAAGTGTGAATTGCCAGCTTATATCTAGCAATTCTGAGAAAAAAAAAAAAAAAGACAGAATTGTGAAATATAAACTAGCAATTCTGACAGCTTTCAGAAGTGTGAGATATAAACTTGCAATTGTGAGTCATGAAGTCATATTTGCAATATATGAAAGTACGTCTTTTCTTCATCAGAATAGGATTTTATAACTTGCAATTGTGAGTTTAAATTTCAGACTCAAAATTTTAAGTCAGAATTTCCCCCCCAAAAAAAAAAAACTTGCAACTGTCAGAAAAAAGTGTGAATTGCCATCTTTGTGAATTTATATCCAGCAATTTTGAGGGAAAAATGTCAGAATTGTAAAATATACACGCCGATTCTGTCTTTTTCTCATAATTGTGAAATAGAAACTCATACTGTACAACTTTAAGAAAATACTTTTTCCCTCAGATCCAGATTTTATAACTCGCAATTGTTTATATCTCAAAATTTTGAGAAAAGAAGTCAGCATTGTGAGAAAAACTTGCAACTGCCAGAAAAAAAGTGTGAATTGAATTGGTAGCTTATATCTAGCAATTCTGAAAAAAAAAAGACAGAATTGTGAAATATAAACGGGCAATTCTGACATTTTTTCAGAAGTGTGAGATATAAACTTGCAATTGTGAGTCATAGTCATAAACTTACATCTTTTTTTTTCTCAGAATCGGATTTTACAACTTGCAATTGTGAGTTTAAATCTCAAAATTCGAATTGCCAAAAAAAACTGCAACTCTCAGAAAAACAATGTGAATTGCCAGTTTATATCTAGCAATTTTGAGGGGAAAATTCAGAATTGTGAAATATAAACTGGCAATTCTGACTTGTTTTCCTCAGAAGTGTGAAACATAAACTTGCAATTGTGAGTTATACTTGCAATAGATAAACTCACAAATGTAAGAAAATTGTCTTTTTTGGGGGTCTTTCTACACTCGTAAAAATAAAAATGCTTCACGATGCCATAGAAGAACCTTTTTTGTCTAAATGGTTCCATAAAGAACCATTAACATCTGAAGAACCTTTCTGTTTCACAAAAGGTTTTTTGTGGCGAAAGAAGTTTCTTCAGATTATATAAAGGTAAGAAAGAGATGGTTCTTTAAAGAACCTTTGACTGAATTGTTCTTCTATGGCATCGCTGTGAAGAACCTTTCGAAGCACCTTTAATTTTAAGAGTGTATCTCACATTGCGAGTTTATATCTAAAAAGAAAATCAGAAAGTCCGAATTGTAAGATAAAGTCGCAAATACCTTTTTTTTTTTATTCAGTGGCAGAAATTGTCTTTTATAGTTTTAGACCTTATGCCTCAGAGTAAAAAAGCAGCCATCTTTAGAATTTTGTCTTTGATTTTTTTTTTTTAACTTTCATTTTTGCTTTATCTCCATGGTTTGGTCAGTTATCCGGATGTGCATCCATATTGGAAATACTTGTATGTAAACAACAGCATGGACTGCATGTTTAATGTACTACTGAATTTGTCTTTTTGCTAATTTACGATGTCTAAACCATGAACAAATCTCTGGAAGCTGCTAAATCATATTGAGAAGGATTTAGTAAGCAGGAAAAGGTGTAATATTTTGACAAACTTAAGTTAATAGGTGGTAAAGATGATCAGTATTAATTAAAATATTAGCCTAATATTTCACTTTCCAGACCGGAGATGATAGGAACAAACACGAATGCTGTCGAGATTCTTGCCCTCACTGCAAAAAAGGCTTACTTAGTATTTTTATCTTGTTTCTAGTCAAAATATCTAGAAACTCTTAAACTAAGATGCATTTACTAAATAAGCAAAAGAGATATTTAGTCTTAGTTATTTAGTTTCAAGCAAAATGCAATTAATTAAGTAAAATATTCTTAAATCAATTCTTAAAGCAGATAATTTTACTTATTAAGTAAACTTTTCTTCCCCCTCTGGAAACAGGATTAAATATCTTATGTCAATTTGCTTATCTAGTAATTTAAGAATTTTTAGATATTTTGACTAGAAACAAGACAAAAATACTACATAACATAAGGCTTTTTTGCAGTGCTGGAAATCCTGATTTAGTTTGGCCAACAAACAACAAACACCTTTTGTTCCTCTGACAGTTTTTTTTTTTGCACTCTTCTCCTTGATTTGTAATAACTTTTGGCAGTCTATAGTACTCCCAATGTTTTTCCCAGTCCGGCCGATAAGTACAGCCCAAAACAAGACAATAATTGGCCATTTTCAACAGCAATAACGATCAAAATGTGCTTGTTTCGTTCGGTTCAGTGGCATTGTTTACATTCTTTTCCGCCAATTTATGACGCTTCGTAAAAACCCTATAATTAATCAGCTAGTTAAGTGGATTTACTTATTGCAGAGTTAATAAAAGTTATCATGTGCATTTTAATGACAACATAACACATGTCAGTAAATCGAAAGACTTTAAAACCAGCCCAGGCCCGGTTCCAGAACTAAATCACTGAGGGTGCTTCCTAAATTAATGAGGGTGCTCTAACATTATACCATCATAGTCGACATTAGGGCGCGACACTGATGGCGCGCGTTGCTATTTTAAAATCAAAATACTTCATTTTTGTATGTAATGGCAAATTGATTATACTTTCGTTTTTTTATTAACTTAATTTAGAAAAAAAACGTTTGGAGCATTTTTGTTCGTAAAATATAAGTTTTTATTTTATTTTATTATTATTATTTTTAAGGAACAGCGCCCAGGGGTAGACTAATCAGTCTGTTAATTTGATCAGTTTGCCTACTCAAATCATCACGATTTGCATAAAATCTATAGATATGAAATAGTTCAAGTATAAAACAATGTTAGTTTAAACGTTAAACCTAGAGATAAATGTGCGGTATTAGGCGCATATCCAATAGTTTGTGCAGAGAGTGGAAGCTGAAGACGCAGGACATGGGCGCCAGTGCATTTTTTTCAGTGGAAGCAATTTAAAATTATCTGTCATTTTTGCTCACAAAGGTAAGAGTAGGTTAATGCATCATTCGGTACTGTAAAGGGTGTACTTTTATTTGTGTGCACTTAAAAAAAACGTATAAAATAGTTTTAAATTATTACTTAACGAAATAAAACAAATAGAAAACAAAAACTCTCTCATTATGTAATCCGAAAAGATAAATTTCTCTTTAAAGGCGCGTCCAAAAAGGATTTTTGTTACACTGACTCAGAATACACTAGTTTATTAATATATAATTTAAATAAGCTTTACTCTTTCCGGCCCGGCACATTCAGTGTTATTTATTTACCTTTGTGGCAATTTTCAGCATATTGTGTGCTTGAGCGCGGATCTGTTCCAGCTGCGCTGCCGTCTGTAACGGTCTCGAAAGTGAAACCGAAAGTGAAGTCTCCTGTTGTTTCCACCAGCGCGGCATTTTTTTCTTCACCATAATTTATGGATGTCTAAAATATTAAAATAAGGAGAAACCTAAAACAGATAAAACCGGTGCCCGTCCGCCTCTGAACTTTGACGTGAAAATTGGCCTGAAGCCCAGCAACTAGAGGTGTAAAAAAGTCGGGCTAGTCGGCGGTGGCTGAAATGCAACGCTCTAATTGACTGCTTTGATGCGTTACAATATGGTAGGGCATTGTTTTAATGCTTACAGCAGAAAAATAAATGTTTTTTTTTTAATGATTACTCACTGGATTGTTATCTAAATCTGCAATAAAATGACATTATTACAGCTTTAACTGAGGGTGCTATTGATTTCGTTTGAGGGTGCTTAGCACCCTCAAGCACCCCCGTAGAACCGGGCCTGAACCAGCCGTTCATTCATAAATTCGTACGAACTTACCTTCACGCTGTGGAAATACAGACGGAAGAACGAGCGCGGACCGGAAAAGGGGCGTGGCTACATAACGTCTACACGGTAGGAGGAGCTATAAATCCCTGCAACAAAACGCGACGAAGAATCTGTAACCACTGCTTATGGAACGAGTTTATGTTTTAAATCCGACCAAGACTTAGTCTTTTATAATAAATCTTCTCCGCTTTTAGTTAGTGATGGAAAAAAATTAAGCTTTTCGAAGCACCGAGGCTTTCCCCTCAACTATACCGTAAAAAGGTTCATTGCTCGAAGCTTTCAAATCGTTGCACACTAATGACATCTTGTGGTCAAAGGTGGAAAAAGTTGCTTTTGCGTCCCAGATGTCCAAGCAATTTTTGGAGTTTCATCAAATAAATCAATTTGTGCTACGAAAACCATAAGAAATAAATAAAATAAAATAAATAAATGTCATTTTACTCACACAAGGTATAAATGAATTAATCTGTAAATAAACGAATTAAAGTATAAGCATGGTTCATATAGGCATATATGATCCAGGTAAATTAATATTATTATTACTTAGAAGTGCTTGTGAAAATATGAACATGCACAAAACTACACATGCACATATTTATTCGTATTATGATTTACTCTTAATAAAGAAGTGAATGACTCTTGAAACCTGTGCATGATCCGTTCTGCGCATAGGTGTAATTACGTTATAGAAAATGTCTAGGAAAAATCTACAGTGCCTTGCAAAAGTATTCATACCCCTTCATTTTTTTCACGTTTTGTTGCAGCCTTATGTTAAACTGCTTTAAATTACTTTTTTTCCACATCAATCTACATCTCATACAGCATAATGACAAAGCACAAAACAGGTTTGTAACAACTTTGCAAATTTATTAGAAATAAAAAAACTGAAAAGATCCCGTTGCCTAAGTATTCATACCCTTTTCTGGGACACTCAAAATTTAGCTCAGGAGCATTTATGTTGCTTCTAGATGTTCCTACACTTGGAGTGGAGTTAAACTGTGGCAAATTCATTTGAGTGAGTCTGATTTAGAAAGGCACACACCTCTCAGAAAAGGTCTAACAGCTGAAAATGAGCAATCAGAGCAAAAGCCAAGTCCTGAGGTCAAGATAACTGCCTGTAGAGCTCAGTGACAGACTTGCGTTAAGGCAATGATCTAGGGAAGAGTTCAGAAAAAAATCTGCTGCATTGAAGGTTGACAGAAGCATTCTCCATAATGGAAGACGATTGGAACAACTAGGACTCTAGAAAATGTCTGCCAGCCCCCATCCAAGCTGACAGAGATGGAGAGGTGAAAAGGTGAGGCAAAGAATGGCAGATAATTGCCAAATGCAGATGTGCAAAGATGGTCACATCAGACCCAAAAAGACTTGAGGCTGTAAAGGTGCTTCAACTATGTACTGAGTTAAGGGTATGAATACTTATGCAATGTACTTATTTCAGTGTTTTATTTTTAATACATTTGTAAAATTTGCAAATCTGGTTTTTGCTTTGTCATTATTATGGTGTATGGAGTGTAAATTGATGTGGGGGAAAACTAATTTAAAGCAGTTTAACATAATGCTGCAACAAAACAAAATGTGAAAAAATGAAGGCACTGTAAATGAGGAAAATAATCCCTTCAGTGGTGTTTACAGAAGACAATAAGGAACATAATCTGCATTTCTGCCTAGACTATCTGCACTTACAAAGACCTACAAACAAGTCTGGGGAAACGTCATCATGCGCATGCACAGACGGATCGTGCAGGCATCCCAGATTGTGTATTTATTTACTTTTTGTTCAAAATGTTTCCTTTTTTATGAAATTTACATTACCCACATTCAAGTGTTGAAAACAAAAAGCTAGAATAAAATGTCTGTTTGTATAAAAGCAGATGCTTTGTTGTATTTGACATATTGCATGTTCAGATATTCAAGCAACAAAATATTCTGAGTGCCATGGAATTTTGTGAAAAGGATCAGAAATGCTGGCGTTGGCTGGCAACTTAAATAAATGCTGGCGGAGAAAGAGTTAAAGTTGCATTTGACTTTCATAACGCGCTGTATTTCCAAACGAAACAGAATATTCAACAAGAGGCTTGATTTTATCCATCAAGAATTGATTGGCTCGTGAACAGTAGGCGTTGGATATCAGAAAGGAGCCAGGCGTGAATGTGAGTTTGTGAGTTTGATTTGGTCCAGCTTTGTGTCCCACTCCCACCTCATCTGTTGCCGAGCGACGACGGCAAACTCCAGCCTACACGAGTCACACGGTGATGAACACTCCACTGACCGCCGCCTGCTTCATCCTCAGCCATTTAGGATGGATTTCAAAGACTGCAAACGACAGCCAGCCAGAGCCTATATAAGCCAGATAGCGACAGAGAGCTGTTCCAGTCGTTTAGGATGGATTTCAACAAACTATACATCACAGTATGTCTGCGGTTGGCTGTCCTGCGTTGAAGGATGCTGTGCTCCACACTACCTGCATCACTCTAACCTAACTAACTAAACTAATCATCCTTACAGTTCAAACACTGGATCATTTATTCAATACATGGCTGTTATTACACATATGTGACCCTGGACCACAAAACCAGTCATAAGGTTAAATTTGACAAAACTGAGATTTATGCATCATATGAAAGCTCAATAAATAAGCTTTCTATTGATGTATGGTTTGTTAGGATAGGACCATATTTGGCTGAGATACATCTATTTGAAATCAGAAATCTGAGGATGCAAAAAAATCAAAAAGACTGAGAAAATCACCTTTAAAGTTGTCCAAATTAGGTTCTTAACAATGCATATTACAAATCAAAAATTACATTTTGATATGTTTACAGTAGGAATTTTACAAAAAATCTTCATGGAACATGAACTTTGCTTAATTTCTTAATGATTTTTGGCATAAAAGAAAAATCAAAAATTTTGACCCATACTATGTATTTTTGGCTATTGCTACAAATATACCCCAGCGACTTAAGACTGGTTTTGTGGTCCAGGGTCACATATTATGAGAGATTGTGCACACACCATTAGTCAAAAGTTTGTAATAATTAGTTTTTTAACATTTTGGAAATATATCTCTCATGCTTTCCAAGGTTACATTTATTACAGTGAAACAGGAATATTGTGAAATATTACATTTCATTATATTTATAGTTGTTTCCTATGTCAATATAGGCCTATCGTAACTCCAGATCCTACAGAAATCATTTTAACCCTTGTGCATTCGAAAAAAAAGGGTTGCACATAGGTGCAAAATGTCAAAAACCGTCATAAAAATATGTTTTATTAATATTTTTTCCACTTTCACTGATGTCGATTTTTTTAACCAGCATCTGTTCTAGCCATAGATACCAAACATTCATTCATTTTCTAAATTGTAACCCTTTAAATGCTGGTTTGTTTGCATAATGCCACAGGTGTTTTTTTATGAAAAAATTAAAAATAAGAATAATTTCTATATACTAAATGCTGAGCAGAATTTTTTTTCTTTGCTTATTAGATTCATGGGTGTGTCAGTGAAGAACAACATTAGTTTTGAGGCATTTATATTTTTATGTAGTGTTAGATAATATATATATATATATATATATATATATATATATATATATATATATATATATGCCAAATTTGAAAAAAAGGCACAATCTAGTAAAAAAATGGTAAAAACTTACAATTTGAAGCCTTGCAGATAGAATGAATGCCTATTAGCAAAAAAAAGTTACACATAGGTGCAAAATGTCAAAAACGGTCATAAAAATATGATTTATTAATATTTTTTCCACTTTCACTGATGTCGATTTTTTAACCAGCATCTGTTCTATCCATAGATACCAAACATTCATTCATTTTCTAAATTGTAACCCTTTAAATGCTGGTTTGTTTGCATAATGCCACAGGTGTTTTTATTATGAAAAAATGAAAAATAAGAGTAATTTCTATATACTAAATGCTGAGCAGAATTTTTTTCTTTGCTTATTAGATTTTTGGGTGTGCTAGTGAAGAACAACAACATTAATTCTGAGGCATTTATATTTTTATGTAATGTTAGATTTAAAAAAAAAAAATGTATACGCCAAATTTGAAAAAATGGCACAATCTAGTAAAAAGAAGGTAAAAATGTCAAATTGGAAGCCTTGCCGATAGAATGAATGCCTATTAGCAAATATTGCATTATTGTATAGTCAAATGGCCCTGGGTTAAAAAAATTGCAGTTTTAATGGGTTTCAATGTGGACCTTTTTAAGGTCCTGAGTGTGAGTATTTTTTGTACGGAGGGTAAAATTGATTTTTTGAAGGAAATGAGGGTGAAATATTAAAATGTCTATAAAAATAAACACCTGGGCCAAAATTTATGCAGTTGGCATTAACACAGGCACACTTATAACACAAAACAATGGGGGGAAAAAATGGACAAAAATGTCAATAAGGTCGCACAAGGGTTAATATGTCAATTTTGTTCAATTTAATGCAAACTTGAGTAATAAAATAATAATGATAAATATTTTTAAATTGTACTTGAATGGCAGAGTAACAGTTTCCACAAAAATACTGGGCAGCACAACTGTTTTTAACACTGATAATAATCAGAAATGTTTCTTGAGCAGCATATTCAAGTGATTTCTGATGGATAATGTGATACTAAAGACTGGAGTAATGATGCTGAAAATTCAGCGTTGCATCACAGGAATAAATTACATTTGAACATATATTCCCATAGAAAACAGATTGTTTAAATGGTAATAATATTTCACAATATTACTGTTTTTATTAGATTTTTAATCAAATATATGCAGCCTTGATGAGCATAAGAGAGTCAAAAACCATTCGAAGTTTAGTGTTGGTGTTTATTTCATGCTTTAAGTCTTGGAGGTTCCTCTCAAGGTTTTTCCCTTCATCCTAAACATCTTATGGATTTTTTTTCCTGGTTCACTCACTAGTTTAAGACATTTCACGTGCAGCTGCTTTGCATTGGGATTAGTGAAAAATACAAATAAAAATGACTCAATTTGATTGCAGAGATTTTTGGAAAGCTTATTGTTCAAATATATAGTTATATGCGATTACACAGAACCACTGTTATTATTGCCGTAACCTTTATTAAATTTACATTAACCGTTTCCAAGATTTCAGAAAGGCTACAACCCTAGAAAAAGGTCAGATTTGATTTCTTGTTGATTTCTTTTTTGCCACATTAAAGTAACATGAGCTGGTCACTTCTTCCTCTCGATCTGATGACTGTACAGTTTCTCTGAGATGTGATCAAACGGAGAATTCATGTTCGTTTGGATGGCCATTATATAAGATAACCCATTAGTGCACAGTCAGACAGATCACGTTTCATGCTTGGTCACAGTTTTTAGCGTGTTCGGAGCTACTTGAGGCTTGAACCCATTGCATGGTAGAAATCATGACAAAAAAAGCACATGATAAAAATAGCGCACTTATATTTTGCATAGGCTTTGATATTAAGGTTATAACAGCCAAACAACTGTACTGCTACTTGTAAGTGTGATGTTGGTTTCTCAACTGCCGTACTGTGGATAGATATTACGCCCTGCGACGGGGGTCAGGATCACATCGGAAAGGTCCGCAAACAGACAGGTGAAGTGGTTTGGGTGAGCTGAGAAACCTGAGTCAAATCACACATCGGTCATTTCATCCTCCATGTCGTCTCCTTCCGTTTCGCCTTCACCTTCTACTTCCTCTTCCTCATCTGATGTCAAATCTGCATCGTCCACCTGAGACATGCACTTCTGACAGGAACAGACGAATAAATAATTCTCCCTGAAAACAAGAGGACAAATATGATGTAGCTTACCATTGAAAAACCTAAAATCTTAGGCACTACACTCTTAAAAATAAAGGTGCTTTAAAAGGTTCTTCAAGCGATGCCATAGAAGAACCATTTTTGCTTCCACTAAGAACCATCTTTTATAATCTGAAGAACCTTCTTTTGCCACAAAGAACCTTTTGTGAAACAGAAAGGTTCTTCAGATGTTGAAGGTTCTTTGTGGAACCATTTAGACAAAAAAAGGTTCTTCGTGAAGCACCTTTATTTTTAAGAGTGTATTTACTCACACTCATATCTTTTCAAAAACACATTGGCTTGTATTTTCAGTCACACATACAAAAAATTAATATAGGAATTGTTACGCAGCTCCTTTTTCTGAGTATTTTAGGAAAACTACCTTATAATAAGTAGATATGGGCTCTCTCTGTCTAAAATAATTGTTCTTTTGCCCTTTTAAAAACAAGGACTGTTCAGATTCTTTTAAAAATACATTCCAAATTACATAACAAAAGCTGTATTTAGTAATGTAATCCATTACATTACATTACACAGTTTAGGTAATATATTTGGATTACTTTTAGATTACTTCTGACTCATTACATTAACTTAAATAAGATAATTGTGTACCATATTGATATAAAATACAAAGAGATTGAAAATTTAATAACTAACAACATGAAGTGCATTAAACATTACATTATATAAAGGTTTTCCAAAGTAGGGTTCATAAAAAAAATATTTAAATGAAAACCAAGGATCAATTGAAGCATTAAAAAAAGGCAAATAATGTGAAAGTGAAATAATATAAAGAAATTAAAAAAATAAAGTAAAAAAATAGTAATTTTAAGACGAGACATTGCAGGTGAATAGGGTAAAAAAAAAAAACAACTAATAGTTATCACCTTACTTACTCAGTTAATTGATTACATTGATAATTGCAAGCATTTTTTGTATCACAAGTTTTCTAAAATGTTAGGTTTAAATATGCAAATGAGGCATTGTTTAATAAAATATGCACTAATTTGCATACATTTTTTGGACATATTAGAGTCAATTGTTTTCCAGAGGGGATCATATTGTCACTCCATAATTCAGAAAAAAACTTGGAAAACTAAATATTTTTTTAACATTTTTGGGGGAATAAAATGTTGTATAAAATTAAGCAAATCATATATGAACAAATCCCTCTGTAAAAACCTTCAGAATATAGACAGGAATATAAATGTGAAGTTTGCTGTATGTGTAAGTACTACTGAAGTGGAGATTTATGGCTCAGTGTAGGAGAAAAAAGTCATTTTGAGAAAACGGCCTTTAAAAAATGTATTGTAATTGAAATCTATTGACACAAATAGATAAAGTGCTATAAAAGAAACGCTTAACAGTGTCTTTTGGGTGTTTTTTTTTTCCACTAGTCTGAAAAAACACTTTATGAAACAGCAAAATGCCTAAAATCTCAAATTTGACAGGTCCACGAAAAAACTGTGTTTTTGCCTGCAGTGTCTCCCCTTAATTGTTAATCAAATAAAATTAAACAAGATGAACATTTTTATTTGTTGCATATTTGACAAATATGTCATTTAAATATTAACTTACTACCTTAAAATCTCATACATAGGTACTTCAAGGAAATATATAAGAGGAAAAAGGTTTGTCTTGATTACAATTATTTTAAAGTGTAAAAGTACTTAACTTTTACCCCCGGTTTCACAGACAAGGCTTAAGCCTAGTCCTAGACTAAAATGCAAGTCTGAGCTGTTTGAACTGAAAGAAACTTGCACTGACTGATCTAAAAATATATCGGTGCCTTTGTTTTGTCTCAAGATGCACAACAGTAATGTTTTTTTCTAAGCATGTTTATAAAAATTACTTAAATATCCTAATTGAACTATCTGCTAATCCTGGCTTAGTCTAAGCCCTGTCTGTGAAACCGGGCTTTAGAGTCTGATTATGTAATCCAGATTAAATGAAATCAGTTACAACCCCGCACTGTAAGTAAGTAAGTAAATAAAACAAAATCCCAATATTAAAAAATTCAGCATCATTAATTTTTCAGATCAAGCGTTCCATCCATTAGGGCTTCCAATGTACTTTTATTCCATAACAGGTGAGGATAAATAACATCCATCAGATCCAAAGGGGTCCTGTCTCTGATCTCGACTTCACATCAAAGAAGGTCAGCGGTTATTTTCAAGGTGAAGTCAGGCTTTTCACAGGAATAAGGTGAATATAGATTAAGTGGGATTTCCGCACAAACCCTCACCGCTCACCCAGGCCGCATAGCAGCTGCGATTGACAGGTAAGTGATCAATAGCAGAGCAGGGGCCCAGCAGCAAGCCAGCGGCCCCTGCGGTTATCCAGGCCGAGAGCTGCTGCCCGGGACCAAGGCCATTGATCCTCTCTGGAGGTAGACTCAGCTGGCCAGTTTCACAGAGAATGCTTAAACAAGGGATTGCATTCGTTTACCTCAAGATCTTGTGCCGGCTATGACGACTCCTGTCTCTCTGGCAGCAGTCCAGGTAGCTGATACAGATCTCCTACAGAAAGAGAAATTCATGAGACAATCAACAAACAAAGCAATTCTGTTCTCAGTCTGTTTGCAGCTTTATGATGAATCCAGGGAATTAAGTTATACAGAAATAATCAGAAAAAGCTTTCCAGCGGTTAGAAATTGGGCAGAATCATAAAAGCACTTTGAGAGTCTGATGAATTTCATGATGTCTGTCAGTGGTCTTTACTGACATAGTATAACATTTTTCTCAAAATCAGTAAACAATTCATTTTTCCAGATGCTCTCTAACCACTCTGGACAATAACAGACCAAAACTGAAATCATTATTCATACTATGCATTATTCTCATCCTTTCTGAAACCTGACAAAGGCTCAAACACAATCACTGCATGGAAACACATGTTCAGAAGTTTGGGTTTGCATGATTTATGTTTCTGAAAGAAGTCTTTGACGCATTTAAAAATGCTGTAAAATTGTGAAATATTATTACAATTCAAAATAGACATTTTCTATGTGAATATATTGTTAAATGTAATTTATTCATGTGATGCAAAGCTGAATTTTCAGCACAAGTGTCACAAGATTCTTCAGAAGTCATTCTGATATGTTACCCAATTCATTTTTTTGAAATCGAGGTTTAAACATATAAAAGTCAAATAAATAAACTTTCCATTGGTGTATGGTTTGTTAGGATCTGACGATATTTGGCTGAGATACTATTTGAAAATCTGTAATCTGAGGGTGCAATAATTCAAAATACTGAGAAAATCGTTTTTAAAGTTGTCCAAATGATGTTCTTAGTAATGCATATTGCTAATCAAAAATTAAGTTTTGATATATTTACGGTAGGAAATTTACAAAATGGAACATGATCTTCATTTAATATCCTAATGATTTTTGGCTTAAAAGAAAAATGTATAATTTTGACCCATACAATGTAAAATAAAAAATAAAATAAAAAAGATGAAATATTTTATTTGTCTGCATGTCATTTGACCATTAAGCAAATTCAGAGAACCATCAACATGCAAATGTGTTATTTAATTATTAACTTATTCCCATAAAATCTCATTTATAAGTAAATATATAAGGGCATTACACGTTCTTAGTAATGCATACTCCTAATCAAAAATTAAGTTTTGATATATTTACGGTAGGAAATGCACTAAATATCTTCATGAAATATGGATTTTTTGTAGAAAATGGATCATACTGACCCATACAATGTAAGTCCATCTCTGCATGTTGTTATGAGTTTGGGTTTATTATAACGTTCATCTAGGAAAGCAACGCGAGTCATTTCATCTGATTTGTAAGGTAAATTATTTCTAAACCTTTTATACAAAGTCATGAGGAGCGTTAATCGCGATTTCAAAATAAAGGTTTAAACCCTCAGTCTGAGTTTAGATGTTTTGATGTCCACATATTCATTGAGTGACTGTGGCTATAACATTTCTGTGGTAAAGATATGACCAAATATTAAAGATTAAGTGGATATTTGAATTAAATGTTGTTTAGTCAATTTTAACAAGGATTAGATCGCCAGTAATGTATAAAAACAATCGTCAGTAATCGTTGTAACGCGTAATCTACATTAATTTAGCAGTTTTGTGCAATAAACCCATATGATTTCTTGCTAATTATAATTATTGCATCAGAGCAATTATATATGTATTTTAAGTAATTTTAAAGACTATTGTTCACTTACATCAACATTTTTATTACCACAAAAAGCCTAATTATAATATTAGGGCCCTATGAAATCCATTTTTAATTTTTTTTAATTTTTTTTTTTTTGTTGTTGTTGTTTTAATCAAAAAGTTTTTTATTAACCCTTGTGCATCAAAAAAAAAAAAAAAAAAGTTACACATAGGTGCAAAATGGACAAAAATCCATGTCCAAAAACTGTCATAACAATATGATTTATTAATATTTCTTTCCACTTTCACTGATGTCGATTTTTCAACCAGCATTCATTAATTTTCAGAATTGTAACCCTTTAAATGCTGGTTTGTTTGCATAATCCCACAGTTGTTGTTTTTTTTTTAATGAAAAAAGGAAAAATAGTATTTCCATTTACTTAATGCTAAGTCGAATATTTTTTCTTTGCTTATTAGATTCTTGGGTGTGTCAGTGAAGAACAACAACATCAATTTTGAGGCATTTATATTTTTATGTAGTGTTAGATTTAAAAAATAATGTATATGCCAAATTTGCAAATAAATTGAATGCCTATTAGCAAATATTGCATCATTTTATAGTCAAATGGCCCTGGGTTAAAAAAAATTGCAACTGAGTTTCAATGTGGACATTTTTGTCCTTAAGGTCCTGATTGTGAGTATTTTTGTATGAAGGGTAAAACAGATTTTTTTGAAGGAAGGAAGTGAGGGTGAAATATTACAATTTCAATAAAAAATAAACACCCGAGCCAAAATGTATGCAGTTGGCATTAACACAGGCACACTTATAACAAAAAACAAAACTGAAATGGACAAAAATGGTCCATAAGGTCGCACAAGGGTTAAAATAAAACATGGGAAATTAGTTATTTAGATTAATCAATTAATTAGTCGATAGATTAATCGATATAAAATAGTCGTTAATGACAGCCCTACTTAATTCTCACTAAAAAGTATTACTTCCCTGAACTTTTGAATGGCAGGTTATCAAAATTTGTGTTCCCCAGAAAAATGACCATTTTTTTCGCCATTAATTCTACTTCCTTGCGATTCCACATCCTGTTTGCTGCCTCACCTCAAATTAACCAAATGAGAATGAAATAAAAAGCATTCAATTCTGACTAAATGGTAACCATTTAAACAAATTTGTCATTAGGTAACCTATAATTCAAGAGAAATATTACTCTATTGCACACTTGTCTAATTAAGGGGAGACACTGTTTTTTTCATGCACCTGTCAAGTTTGAATTTTTGGGCTTTTTGCTGTTTAATAAAGTGTTTTTTTTTTTTTTCAGACTAGTGGAAAGAAAACACCCAAAAGACACTGTAAAGTGTTTCTTTTATAGCACTTTATCTATTTGTGTCAATAGATTCCAATTATAATCCATATTTTTAAAAGCCATTTTTCTATGAGTTTTTTCTTCTACACTGAGCCATAAATCTCCACTTCAGTAGCACTTACACACACCAAACTTTACATTTTTATTCCTGTCTATATCCTGAAGGTTTTTACAGAGGGATATGTTCATATGAAATTTGCTTGATTTTATACAACATTTTATTTTTCCCCCAAAAATTGTAAAAAAATACATTGTTTTCTGTCTGTTCTAAGTTTCTTCTGAATTATATGTGACCCTGGACCACAAAACCAGTCATAAGGTTAAATTTGACAAAACTGAGATTTATACATCATATGAAAGCTCAATAAATAAGCTTTCTATTGATGTATGGTTTGTTAGGATAGGACAATATTTGACTGAGATACATCTATTTGAAGTCAGAAATCTGAGGATGCAAAAAAATCAAAAAGACTGAGAAAATCACCTTTAAAGTTGTCCAAATTAGGTTCTTAACAATGCATATTACAAATCAAAAATTACATTTTGATATGTTTACAGTAGGAATTTTACAAAAAATCTTAATGGAACATGAACTTTACTTAATTTCTTAATGATTTTTGGCATAAAAGAAAAATCAAAAATTTTGACCCATGCAATGTATTTTTGGCTATTGCTACAAACACACCCCAGCGACTTAAGACTGGTTTTGTGGTCCAGGGTCACATATGAGATACCCAAAAGTCTGTAAAAACATTTGCCTCTAATATGTAAAAAAATTAAACAATTCTAAAACTGACTTTTCCAGTTTTTAGACTTTTGTACTAGAAATATATGCAAATTAGTGCATATTTCATTTGCATATTTAAACCTAACATTTTTGACAACTTGTAATACAAAAAATGTTTGCAGTTATCAATGTAACCAATTAACTGGGTAAGTAATGTGATAACTATTAGTTATTTTTTTTTTACCCTATTCACCTTTTGAATGGTAGGTTATCAAAATTTGTGTTCGCCAGAAAAATTTCCATTTTTCGCCTTTAATTCTACTGCCTTCCGATTCCACATCCTGTTTGCTGCCTGGCTTCAAATTAACCAAATTAGAATTAAATAAAAAGCATTTAATTCTGACTAAATGTTCGCAAAACTGACTAAATGGTCACCATTTAAACTAATTTGTCTTTAGGTAACCGTATAAAAATTCATAACACTTTGTTAACTACAATATGAAATTGACAACGAAAGCTATTATAAACTCTCAATAAGCCGTCAACCACTGACTAAACTGTTTCAGATAAACAAACCTATTAAAAATACGTCTAGCGCTCTACCTCTCCAGTCTGAAAGCAGCCAGATGTAGGCCTTTTCAATCTGTGTGACAAGCTGCCAAAACTGCTCCAATCTTCCTGAGTCTAGGCTGTAATTCCTACCGACATTGAAAGACTTGAGGCTTTAGAATATGAGGAGCCTCAGCTTAGCATCTATTATCCAACATGCAACTCTGACCTCTCCGGGGCTGATGTCGCTGAGGGCGCTGAGGTGAAGGAGAAAGTTATTGTCGGGGAAAGATGCCTCGGCGTTGGGAACGCAGCTGTGGTTACCTGTGGAAGCAGAGGAAACCCTCATAAATCTTCACTTCTCTTTTTGTGGAGCAAGTAGACAGGCCTCATTTGTTAAGCTGACCTGATTCTGGCTACTCAAAGTCAACTCGCGTGTAAAATTAAAACATCACAGCTGTACAAACTGAAAGACGTGCCAATAGGAATAAAGACGATTCTCACAAGAGCTTTGCAGGAGGAAAAGGCCGGAGCCCTCGCAGTTGAGGAAATCGCCGGTTTCTGCAAAACAAAAGAATGATCTATGAACGCCCTTCTTAGCTTGGATTTATTTCACACTTTTGGACAAAACAATAATATTTTAAACAGATCGATGGCTGTCTAAGGGGTAAAATGTCTGTCTTTGTCTCAGCAGCACTTGAGGAGCCAGGTGTCAAACGCAGAGATGGATTCAATCGTCGCAGGTTTACAGATCAATGTGTGCGGGGCTGAGCTCTATAAACAGGTGGGAGTCTAAAGACAAATGACCTTTGTCGATGTCCTTGTACAGCTGGTCGATAAAAGCGTCCAGTTGCTCCCTCTGCTGGCTGGGAAGCTCCAGCGCGTCACACGCGTGAACCCACTGACTCAGAGAACTGCAGACACACATCAATTTATAATGCATTACAAGGACATTCTTAATGCATTATAATGCATGCATAATGCCTTATAAACAGCGTTATAATATGTTATATAATTTTATAAATAATCACAGCAACAGTTACGATGCACTATAATACTTACCTTTTGTGCTTATAACTTTGATGAGTCCAATGCATTATAACACCAGATGAAGACTGCATTTACAATGCATTATAAGGGTGTTCTTATATGTGACCCTGGAGCACAAAACCAGTCTTAAGTCGCTGGGGTATATTTGTAGCAATAGCCAAAAATACATTGTATGGGTCAAAATTATTGATTTTTCTTTTATGCCAAAAATCATTAAGAAATTAAGTAAAGTTCATGTTCCATGAAGATTTTTTTGTAAAATTCCTACTGTAAACATATCAAATGTAATTTTCGATTTGTAATATGCATTGTTAAGAACCTAATTTGGACAAATTTTCTCAGTCTTTTTGATTTTTTTGCATCTTCAGATTTCTGATTTCAAATAGATGTATCTCGGCCAAATATTGTCCTATCCTAACAAACCATACATCAATAGAAAGCTTATTTATTGAGCTTTCATATGATGTATAAATCTCAGTTTTGTCAAATTTAACCTTATGACTGGTTTTGTGGTCCAGGGTCACATATGTATGTTCTTATTATGCATTATAATACATTAAGAATGCCCTTGTAATGCATTGTAAATGCAGGCTTCATCTGGTGCTATAATGGTAAGTATTATAATGCATTGTTACTGTTTTTATAATTATTAATTAGATTATACAACAAATCATAATTGTGTTTATAAGGCATTATGCGTGCACTATAATACATTGATAATACCCATATGAAGGATTATAAATGCAGACTTCATATGGTGTTATGATGCATTGTACTCATCAAAGTTATAAGCACAAAAAGGTAAGTATTATAGTGCATTTTAACTGTTGTTATGATTATTTATAAAATTATATAACATATTATAATGTTGTTTATAAGGCATTATGCATGCATTATAATGCATTAAGAATGTTCTTATAATTCATTATAAATACAGGCTTCATAGAAAGTGTTACCGAAATATTACTTTATTGCCAACTAATTAAGGCGAGACACTGCAGGCAAAAACACTGGTTGAGTTTGAGTTTTTGACGTTTCATAAAGTGTTTTTTCAGACTAGTGGAAAGAAAACACCCAAAAGACACTGTTAAGTCTTTCTTTTATAGTTTGTATACATATTTTTTAAGTTGTTAAGAGTTTTTGTCTTCTACACTGAGCCATACACTGCAAAAAATGCTTTTCTAGCTTTGATTTTTTGTCTTGTTTTCAGCCAAAATATCGAAAAATTCTTAAATCAAGAAGCATTTTCTAGCCAAAGTAAAAATCAGAAAAAAAAACCAAGTCAAAATTAAGTGAGTTTTTGCTTAGAACAAGCAAAATAATTTGCCAATGGGGTAAGAAAAATAGACAAAACAAGATTATTTTGCTTGTTTTAAAGCAAAAATGTGACCCTGGAGCACAAAACCAGTCTTAAGTCGCTGGGGTATATTTGTAGCAATAGCCAAAAATACATTGAATGGGTCAAAATTATTGATTTTTCTTTTATGCCAAAAATCATTAGGAAATTCAGTAAAGATGATGTTCCATGAAGATTTTTTGTAAAATTCCTACTATAAATATATTAAAATGTAATTTTTGATTAGTAATATGCATTGTTAAGAACTTAATTTGGACAACTTTAAAGGTGATTTTCTCAGTCTTTTTGATTTTTTTGCACCCTCAGATTCCAGATTTTCAAATAGATGTATCTCGGCCAAATATTGTCCTATCCTAACAAACCATACATCAATAGAAAGCTTATTTATTGAGCTTTCATGTGATGTATACATCTCAGTTTTGTAAAATTTAACCTTATGACTGGTTTTGTGGTCCAGGGTCACAAATGCACTTAATTTTGACTCTTTTTTCTGAATACAAGACAAAAAAAATTTACTCATCTAGAAAATGCTTCTTGATTTAAGAACTTTTAGATATTTTGGCTGGAAACAAGACAAAAAATCTAAGCTAGAAAAGCTTTTTTTGCAGTGTAAAATCTACACTTTAGTAGGACTTCCACACACCAAACCTTACATTTTTGTGTATATTATATATTCTGAAAGTTTTTACAGAGGCATTTGTTCGTATAAAATTTGCTTGATTTTATACAACATATTATTTCCCTAAAAATGGTAAAAGTGAAAATAAAATCATAAAAATAAATATAAACATTTCTCATTTTATTTAGGTTAACCTGATGTACTAAAATAACTTTATAACACAAATAAAACTTCAAAACAAAAACTTTCAACTTTTCAAAAATTCAAACTTTACATTTTGATGTATATTATTTATTCTGAAGGTTTTTACAGAGGGATTTGTTCATATAAAATTTGCTTGATTTTATACAACATTTTATTATTTCCCCAAAAATGTTAAAAAATACATTGTTTTCTGATTTCTTCTTTTTTATTTAGTTTGACCTAAAAAAAAAAACTGAAATAAAATAAATAAAACTTATATAGACAAATAAAAAATAATAAAAATGTACTAAAACGTACCAAAAAAATTACAAATTAAAAATTTTAATTAAAAATTGAGTGATTTAACTACGCAATTTTGTTGTAAAATATTCTTCATCTACGACACTAGTTTTCAAACCAGGGTTATTATTGTTAATTAGGACTAAACTAAAATAATAAAAAAAGTTTGACACTTGAAATAAAATAAGATTTAAGTGAAAATAAAATAATAAAAATAAATATAAACATTTCTCATTTTATTTAGGTTAACCTGATGCACTAAAATAACTATAAAAAAATACACAAATAAAACTTCAAAACAAAAACTCTCAACTTTTCAAAAATTCAAACTTTACATTTTTATGTATATTATATATTCTGGAGGTTTTTACAGAGGGATTTGTTCATATAAAATTTGCTTGATTTTATACAACATATTATTATTTCCCCAAAAATGGTAAAAATTACATTGTTTTCTGTCTGATTTCTTCTTTTTTTATTTAGTTTGACCTAAAAAAAAATAAAAATAAAAATAACAGAAATAAAATAAATAAAACTTATGTAGACAAATTAAAAAATAATAAAAATTTCAAAAATTTACTAAAATGTACCAAATAATTTACAAATTAAACATTTTAATTAAAAGTAAAAGTTTGCTGTAAAATATTCTTCATCTAGGACACTAGTTTTCAAACCAGGGTTATTATTGTTAATTAGGACTAAACTAAAATAATAAAAAAGTTTGACACTTGAAATAAAATAAGATTTAAGTGAAAATAAAAAAATAAAAATAAATATAAACATTTCTCATTTTATTTAGGTTAACCTGATGTACTAAAATAACTTTATAACACAAATAAAACTTCAAAACAAAAACTTTCAACTTTTAAAAAATTCAAGCTTTATTAGGTTTTCAAACTAAATCTCATTATATTGCACTAACTTAATTGAACTCATTCACTAAGGTTTATATATTTAATTCGAGTTACTTAATTTATCGATTTACTATTATTTAATTCATTGTCTTAGGTTGGTCCAATTTAGATTTGATAAGGTTTTATTAAATTTAAGACCATTGGTCTAATCTAAGTTTTTTTTCTGAATTATAGTGTGACAATATGAGATACCCAAAATTCCCTCTGTAAAAACATTTGACTCTAATATGTCAAAAAAAATTAAACGATAATTTTAAAACTGACTTCATCCAGTTTTGAGAGTTTTATACTAGAAATGAATGCAAATTAGTGCATATTTCATTAAATAACGCCTCATTTGCATATTTAAACCTAACATTTTAGAAAACTTGTAATACAAAAAAAAGTTTGCAATTATCAATGTAATCAATCAACTGGGTAAGTAAGATGATAACTATTCGTTATTTTTTCCCCATTCACCTGCAGTGTTCTCGCCTTAAATACAATAAAGTGATTGTTTGCATTGGGTGGATATTACCTGGTGCCAATACCTTGACCGTTGGTTCCAACAAGTGAAAATAAAGAGCGAAACCCGTCTGGGGTGAACCACTATAATAAAAAACACACTCGTTTTATTTAATTTACACTCTTCAAAAAACTTAAAATCATGAAAATCACATTACAAAATGTTTTCGTTGATGAGTTGTAAATATTTAACTTTGGATGCATGCATTTTCATGTCCATGTTCAAAATAGGGAGTGAAAGTTAAAGGGTTACTATATAAACAATATTTTTCTGTAATATATACAAGCATATACGTGTGTGTATTTTTTACATTAAAAATATTAATTATTTAAAAAACAATATAATATATTTTTGATTTAATTAAATTTAATTTGATTTTTAAATAAAAAAAATTGTGCCAAGCAATGATTCTAAGTTTGTTTTTAAATAGAAACATTTGTTTTTTTCCATGGGAAAATTTTTTTCTTAACTTCTGTTTTTCTTAAAAACAAACTGAGAATCATCTTGGCACAATTTGTATTTGAAAATCAAATCAAATCAAATAAAAAATACATTGTATTGTTTTTTTTTTTTAAATAATTAATATTTGACAAAAAAAACACATTAAGTCAAGTATGTCCAAACTTTTGACTGGTAGTGTATATCAAGCAGTATTTAAACAGATTCAAGTCTATTTGACCAATTAACAGGTGTTAACTCCCCCTAGTGTTAGTTACTGGTATCAGGCCTCGTCAATAAATTATTTTTCTTTTTTTCTACTAGTAGCACTAGTAGCACTTTGCAATAAGGTACCATTAGTTAATGCATTATCTGACATTAATATATTAATATATTTAATATATATATAATTTTATAATTAATATATACTGTAAAATATAATTTATTCCTGTGATGCAAAGCTGAATTTTCAGCATCATTACCCTAGTCTTCAGTGTCACATGATCCTTCAGAAATCATTCTAATATGCTGATTTATTATCAAAGTTGGAAACAGCTGTGCTGCTTAAAAATGTTTTTGGAAACTGATACTTTTTTCAGGATTCTTTGATGAATAAAACATTAAAAAGAACAGCATTGTAAGAACATACACTATCTTCTTTCTTAATTAATACTTTTATTCAGCAAGGATGTTAATCTGATAGAAAAAAGTGATAGTAAAGACTTGTGTTGTTAGAAAATAATACTATTTTGAACAAATGCTGGTCTTTTTACCTTTTTGTTCAAAGAATCTTGAAAAAAAGTATCACAGGTTCCAAAAATATTAAGCAACACAACTGTTTCCAACACTGATAATAAATCAGCGTATTAGAATGATTTCTAAAGGATTGTGTGACGCTGAAGACTGAAGTAATGATGCTTTGAATAAAGTATATTAAAAAAGAAAACTTATTCTAAATACTATTTCATAATATTCCTATTTTCTGCATGTTTGATCAAATAAATGGAACTTTGATGAGCATGAGACTTCTTTAAAAAACATTAAAACTCTTACTGATCCCAAACGTTTTATATGATAAGATATGATCCTTTTGCTTTTTAATTAATTCATTAAAGACAGATCGACATTGATACAGACAGACAAATGGATATAAAAGCGAGTCTGACCTGACTGAGACGATCCTCGTACAGCGCTGTGGTAAAGAGATTACGCATCAACGCCAGCTGTCCCTGTTCAATAAAATAAAACAGCACTGTATTTTGGGGCATTTTAAAGATGTGGATCAATATTCTGCATGCATAGAAATCATCAGCTTGGCACCACCCTAAAAATGAAGGATGAAGACAAAAGCCAATGCAATTTACCTGAAACTTCTCTCCCAACAATTTATGAACTATTTCCTCCTCTTCGTTTGCTGTACGGCTACAAAAATTAGAGAACAACCTCCGCCAGCGCTCCTTATCCTGAGCCTGGGAAAAACAACCAAACAAATTGTTAACAGTTATTTCACACTTATTTATGGAAAACCATTTCTGCCACAGAATAAAAAATAAAAATAAAATTCTGACTTCTTTTCTCTGAATTGTGAGATATAAATTCTGAGTTCATACAGCTATAAGTTTTAAAGTCCAATTATATAAAAAGAAAAATTGTGGGTTCATATCTAACTTTTTTTTTTTTTGAGAAAAAAAGAAGTGTGAGATTTAAGGTGGCGGCATTTACCTTTTTATTTTTATTCAAGAGCGGAAACGAGCTTCCATACTTACTAAAAAGTAATTATTGTAAACAATTCTTATATTCAGACCAATAAAGAGGAAATAACCTGCTTGATGGTGGCCACCATCCTTGCCATCATCATGATACTGGAAGTTTCCGGAGGGTAGTGCACGCTCCTGGATAATATGCAAAAAATCATTATCCACAGATTAGCGTACAGATACTTTAAAATGAAATTCCACGACTTTCAAGTTCTTTTCAAGCACTACTTTTGTTTATCAAAGACTTCAAACAGAGATCTCACCTATCAAACCATGTCTTTTAAATTCTAAAAAAGATAAGTGGATAAATAAAAGTATACTAGTAAAACAGAATGGTAACAACAAATTAACCATGTTTTTCTTACACTAACCACAGTTTAACCGTGGTGTTTGTAGTAAAACTGTGGTTATACAAAAACAGTTACTACACTTTTATTATAGTAAAACTGTAGTTAATTTTCTTAAAGGATCTGTGTATAATTTAATTAGTTCTTCTTCGTTTTTAAAAGTGCACTGCCTTAATGATTTGATGCTTTCTACTGTTTAATAAAAAAAAATCCGCTCTGAAGTCCGAAATTAATCAAAAGATTTTGCGATCTACACTTCAAAGTTCCACGATCTGAATCAAAAGATTCGCAAACCCGCTCTGAAGTCTCGATCTGAATCAAAAGATTTGCGATCTACACTTCAAAGTTCTGATCTGAATCAAAAGATTCGCAAACCCGCTCTGAAGTCTCGATCTGAATCAAAAGATTTGCGATCTACACTTCAAAGTTCCGATCTGAATCAAAAGATTTGCAAACCCGCTCTGAAGTCTCGATCTGAATCAAAAGATTTGCGATCTACACTTCAAAGTTCTGATCTGAATCAAAAGATTCGCAAACCCGCTCTGAAGTCTCAAACTGAATCAAAAGGTTTGCAAACCCACTCTGAAGTCTCGAACTGAAGCAAAAGATTTGCGATCCACGATTCAAAGTTCAGATCTGAATCAAAAAATTTGCAAACCCGCTCAGAAGTCTCGATCTGAAGCAAAAGATTTGCGATCCACGATTCAAAGCTCAGATCTGAATCAAAAAATTTGCAAACCCACTCTGAAGTCTCGATCTGAATCAAAAGGTTTGCAAACCCGCTCTGAAGTCTTGATCTGAATCAAAAGATTTGCAAACCCGCTCTGAAGTCTCGAACTGAATCAAAAGGTTTGCAAACCCGCTCTGAAGTCTCAAACTGAATCAAAAGATTTGCAAACCCGCTCTGAAGTCTCGAACTGAATCAAAAGGTTTGCAAACCCACGCTGAAGTCTCGATCTGAATTAAAAGATTTGCAAACCCGCTCTGAAGTCTCGATCTGAATCAAAAGATTTGCAAAACCACTCTGAAGTCTCGAACTGAAGCAAAAGATTTGCAAACCCACGCTGAAGTCTCGATCTGAATTAAAAGATTTGCAAACCCGCTCTGAAGTCTCGATCTGAATCAAAAGATTTGCAAAACCACTCTGAAGTCTCGAACTGAAGCAAAAGATTTGCAAACCCACGCTGAAGTCTCGATCTGAATTAAAAGATTTGCAAAACCACTCTGAAGTCTCAAACTGAATCAAAAGGTTTGCAAACCCACGCTGAAGTCTCGATCTGAATTAAAAGATTTGCAAACCCGCTCTGAAGTCTCGATCTGAATCAAAAGATTTGCAAAACCACTCTGAAGTCTCGATCTGAATTAAAAGATTTGCAAACCCGCTCTGAAGTCTCAAACTGAATCAAAAGGTTTGCAAACCCACGCTGAAGTCTCGATCTGAATTAAAAGATTTGCAAACCCGCTCTGAAGTCTCGATCTGAATCAAAAGATTTGCAAAACCGCTCTGAAGTCTCAAACTGAATCAAAAGGTTTGCAAACCCACGCTGAAGTCTCGATCTGAATTAAAAGATTTGCAAACCCGCTCTGAAGTCTCGATCTGAATCAAAAGATTTGCAAAACCACTCTGAAGTCTCGAACTGAAGCAAAAGATTTGCGATCCACGATTCAAAGTTCAGATCTGAATCAAAAGATTTGCAAAACCGCTCTGAAGTCTCAAACTGAATCAAAAGGTTTGCAAACCCACTCTGAAGTCTCGATCTGAATCAAAAGATTTGCAAACCCACTCTGAAGTCTCGATCTGAAGCAAAAGATTTGCGATCCACGATTCAAAGCTCAGATCTGAATCAAAAGATTTGCAAAACCGCTCTGAAGTCTCAAACTGAATCAAAAGGTTTGCAAACCCGCTCTGAAGTCTTGATCTGAATCAAAAGATTTGCAAACCCGCTCTGAAGTCTCGAACTGAATCAAAAGGTTTGCAAACCCACGCTGAAGTCTCGATCTGAATTAAAAGATTTGCAAACCCGCTCTGAAGTCTCGAACTGAATCAAAAGATTTTCGATCTACACCTCAAAGTTCGGCGATCTGAATCAAAAGATTCGCAAACCCGCTCTGAAGTCTCGATCTGAATCAAAACATTTGCAAACCCACTCTGAAGTCTCGATCTGAATCAAAAGATTTGCAAACCCACTCTGAAGTCTCGAACTGAATCAAAAGATTTGCAAACCCACTCTGAAGTCTCGATCTGAATCAAAAGATTTGCGATCCACACTTCAAAGCTCAGATCTGAATCAAAAGATTTGCAAACCCGCTCTGAAGTCTCGATCTGAATCAAAAGATTTGCAATCCACACTTCAAATTTAAGATCTGAATCAGCCAAATTCAAGTACTTAAAGCACTTCAAGCACCTCGTACGAACCCTGTATCCATATATTTTCAAAAGATTTGCAAACCCGCTCTGAAGTCTCGAACTGAATCAAAAGATTTGCGATCCACGATTCAAAGTTCCGATCTGAATCAAAAGATTTGCAAACTAGGGATGCACCGATCCGAATCGGCCGAGATGCTTGCGCATTTTGTCAGTAAACCCGGTTCTGTAATCAGCGGTAAATGCCATCAGGTGCGTGATTTCACGTTGAGCCGTATATACTACACACAGCCGTTGTTTACCGACGAGCTGCGCAAATCCATGTTCATTATCAGTGTGAATGTGCGCAGCTCGTCAGTGAACAACGGCTGTGTGTAGTATATACGGCTCAATGTGAAATCACGCACCTGATGGCATTTACCGCTGATTACAGAACCGGCTTTACTGACAAAACGCGCTAGCAATCTCGGCCGATTCGGATCGGTGCATCCCTATTGCAAACCCGCTCTGAAGTCTCAAACTGAATCAAAATGCTGCTCTGAAGTCTAAAACTAAATCAAAAGATTTGCGATCCACACTTCAAAGCTCAGGTCTGAATCAAAAGATTTGCAAACCCGCTCTGAAGTCTCGATCTGAATCAAAAGATTTGCGATCCACACTTCAAAGCTCAGGTCTGAATCGAAAGATTCGCAAACCCGCTCTGAAATCTCGATCTGAATCAAAAGATTTGGAGATCCACTCTTCAAAGTTCAGATCTGAATCAAAAAATTTGCAAACCCGCTCAGAAGTCTCGATCTGAATCAAAAGATTTGCGATCCACGCTTCAAATAAAAGATCTGAATCATTCAAATTCCAGTACTTAAAGCACTTCAAGCACCTCGTACGAACCCTGTATCCATATATTTTAAGGACTTTGCAACAGCAGCCTTTAAACCAATGCAATCAATGACAGAAAAAGCAAGCAACTGCAACACTTTTTTTAATGTTCTGCATAATACTTTCAGTATATAAGAGAGCATTTACCGCCATGCATCCTGCAGCTTGTTGACCGGATGATCCGGATCATCGTGAGACTGGCTGAGGCACAGGACCTTGTGGTACTGCTCCCATGCAGCCTGCCGGCATTCAGAGCTGCAGTACATCACCTGAAGTGAACGCACATCGAGTCCATGATTCAGGATGAGTCACGCACAGAGACTGCTTCAGAAAAACACATTAGCAAGCTCTGCTTAAAGTACTATTTGTACTTAATTACCAAATTATTTTCTGGAGGAATTTGCTCAAGCACTAAATGAAATAGAATAACTGTACTCCAATTCAGTTTCCGATGAGAACATTCTGACCTTCGGAGTACATTTTTTGCAGGTCATCGTGGCTTAAGAACATCCTTGTGCTTCCTAACTTTGACATTAAAATGCCAATTAAATCCTTTTTTAGTGAACAATGTAATTGGTCATAGACGTGCTCAGTTAACCCTGTCAAGTCTACAGTATCGCATCTGATATCATATCTTTAATAGTAAAAGTGATTTTATGTCCATAGAAAGCACATTAAATGTATGTAAAGTGTCTACTTTGAAGGCTTCAAATGTCAAAATTTGGTTGAAATAATGTTACATTGTCATTTAGTGTAAAAATATATATGTACAAATTCAAACATGCTCATTCTGACTTGTACAAATCAAAATATATAAAATTAGGGAGCATATTAAACTTTGCGTTTTAAATGATTAAAAAAATCTTACTGGCAATTTTTAAAAATGTAGAATTAACAACTAATTAGTATTTGGAGAGAAAATAATTTGTCTTTTAATATGTCATGAATGGATTTTTGTTGTAAATATGCCTGACAAGATTGCTACACTGAATGACATTTTAGTGTCTTTAGGTGTCTTCTGTAAATTAAGGAAAATGTATGACATTTATTTTTTGCTCAGAAAAACAAAAACAAAAATGCAATTAAATTAAACTGAAAACTTTAATTTTAAAGCAGTATTACACTTGTTTTTATATTTAAACGCTTTTTCATCGTTGACCCAAATATATAAATTTCATTTTTATTTAATGATATATCTGTTATTATATTGTGTTTCTGTATCTTTCTATAATTATGATCAGAATGCAATAATGTTTTATTTTAACAACCAATAAAAGGGACCAAGTATGGTTTGTTAGGATATGACAATATTTGGCCAAAAATCTGGAATCTGAGTGCGCAAAAAAAAAGTTGTCCAACGAAGCTCTTAGCAATGCATATTACTAATCAAAAATTAAGTTGATATATTTACGGTAGAAAGTTTATAAAATATCTTCATGGAACATGATCTTTACTTAATATCCTAACGATTTTGGCATTAAAAGAAAAATCGATCATTTTGACCCATACTATGCATTTTTGGCTATTGCTACAAACATATAAATTATAAAAATCATGTTAGAATGCACCTACCAAATAATCTCTCAATAATCAGTGTACTGCATTATATGTTTTGCCCCTACAATACAAACTACAAAGCTTTGATTATAAGACTAAGCCTTTACACATTATCTTAAGACATATTGTTAAAGATACAGTTACGACTGATATATGCATTTTATGTAAGTAGTCTTTAGAATTAGATTACTTCCTAATTGTAATCCATTACTGATTACACATTATATGATGAAAGGTTACTTATATTAGGTACCTATGCATTTTATTCTCTAACTTATTACATTTCCAAAGTAACTTTCCCAACACCGTGTGTACCTGACATTGTGGACAAGCCTGATGTCGCTCCGGCCTCACTTTACAGAGCTCAGGGTGAGGCAGACTGAGAGCCGGCAGACCACTCAGCCGCCTGGCGTTCTCCTCCGCTGTCTCCAGAGCACGCAGACAGTGCTCACATGCTGAAGAACGGGAGAATAAATACATTAGAAACAGATTTAGAAATGAGATAAATACAGTGGTGGCTAAAATGAATAAAACGCTAGTATTTTCATCAGCTAAAAAATGGCTCCAAGTCAGTTGTTATCTTTTGCTATCAGTTTACAATTTCAAACATTCATTTTGCCATTAATCTTAATAATCAGTAAATTTCTATTAACTAAATTAGCCAAAACGTGTAAAAATTCTTACATCAAGAAGGATTTTCTAGACGAGCAAAAAAAAAAAAATTCTTGTTTTTTCTGAAAAAAAAAAGTGAGTTTTTGCTTAGAACTAGCAAAATAATCTGCCAATGGGGTAAGAAAAATAATCTTATTTCAAACAGAAAACGAGATTATTTTTCTTACCTCATCGGCAGATTATTTTGCTTGTTTCAAGCCAAAATGCACTTAATTTTGACTTGTTTTTTCTGAAAGCAAGACAATATTTTTTACTGTAAATGTTTTGGCTAATTTAGTTAAATTAATTAAATTAACTGATTGTTACAATTAATGGCAAAATGAATGTTTGAAAATGTAAACTGATAGCAAAAGGCGAAAATAACTGACTTAAAACCATTTTTAGCTAGTGAAAATACTAGTGTTCTAATCATTTTGGCTACTAGTGTATATAAACTATAAATATTAGAAGTAAAACATATTAAGAATAGGGCTGTCAAGCGATTTATCGCATTCCAAAATAAAAGTTTATATGTTTAAATACTATGTGTGTGTTTACGGTGTATATTTATTATGTATACATAAATAGTGTTGGGCAATATGCTCAATTTTCATATCGCCCTATCGTCAGCCTGAGAGATCGCCGATACACGATACTATCGTGCTAATTTAATTAATTATCTATGTACTAAATTCCTTATTCGTTTTGTAAAGGTAGACTTTTCTCTTGACATATGATTAAGTTGTGCGTGTACAGAGCTCTCACTGTAGTTCTGCCGGAGTTGTTCAAGTTGCTTTCGGTTTCATTCTCTGCTATCGTCAGTGAGTGAGTTGTAAATGTGCGTGCCAGAATGTAAATGAATGAATCTTTTTTTACCCGTCATATTGCTAGAATGTTACCGCTGTATGTCTGACCGTTATCATGAGGGTGATGTTGTAGTTCAGTTCATATTGGATGCGGAGAAGTGATGCGCGTGTAATTCACGTGCGTATGTTTAGCGTCATCTGATCGCATCGTAATTCTAATTAACGCCTATAGACATTACTGAGATGAATGTTTGTTTACTATATACAGACTGATTATGATACATCGTAATTAATTCAGCCTGAACCAGGTTTTACTGCCTCTGTTATCCTAATGACTGCAATGCAAATATAATATAACACTCCCTTTAGAATCAGTTAATGTACCACCGTACTGTATGATGAAAATCTCCCATTCTCACTGCACGAGGTGTGTTAAGGCGCCATGGCCTCTCTATGCGTGTGTTTATACCGCGGCAAGTTTCTGAAGCATCCTAGAACAGACTCTCTGTGCTGCATTGCTAAAGTTAAGTTCTTTGTTGACGGATAATAATAATAATCGTCTAACTATCGTCAAAGGCATCAGCAACAGGTGATATCTCTGACTATCGTCGATACACGATACTATCGTCTATCGGCACAACCCTATACATAAATACAAACACATAAATGTATTATGTATATATTTTTTTTAGATTTCTATGCATTGTACTATATTATATTTATATAATATAAAAAATAATATATATATATATATATATATATATATTATAAAAAAATAATATATTTTTTATAAAATATAAAAGTGATGCACAAGTAAATATTTAATACATATTTTATGACAAAGGTATGATCAAAAACGTATATATATATAAATGATAAAGAATTATGCTCTCACCTCTGTATTTGTACAAGGCATTCCACAAGAATTGAGATGAGACTAAGGGTTGCTCAATAAAAATAGTGTCGCCCTTTTTGAAGGCCCTTTTGGCGAATAATCCTTTGCCCTGAGGAGAAATAATTACAATAATATATTAGCGTTTACTGCCTGGACCGAAAAAATACGTCCGTATACGTGTTTTCACTTAGAGAACACTTAGAGAACTTTTCACTTAGAGAACATGCAGTTTGATTATTTTGTATTATGTAGATTCCTATGATCAGCAGGTTCTGGCATGAGATGAGAATAAGCCGGCTGATATGGGAGGGGTGCGAGCTCCATAATCAAAGTTACACCGCGTGATAAAAAACAAGCCGACTATATTATTTAAAGAGGATGCGTCTCTATTATTGCGTTATTGTTGCATACCTTGACATTATCGATAAATCGAACATCCACGTTATAACTGGCTTTGGCAGGATCCACGCAGCGAGAAAACATGTCATCTACGGGCGCCGCCATGTTGGATATTTACATATCAACCTCTAACCTCTCGGATTGACCAATAGCGTGCAAGTCATATATCTGCTTTCTTTGACAACACTTGACTGCGTGAAGAGAGATTTATTCTAGAGGAAAATATTGGTGCTGCCTTCTATAAACATAAATGCGTCTCTTAAAGGAGAATGTTTATTCTGGTATTACTTTGTAAAAACATAAAAACGTGCAATCGGAAGGCGGGGCTAAGGAACTGGTAAATGGTGACGTCATTCATTCATTCATTTTGAATGAATCGTTCTTCTGATTCGGATCTTTTGACTGATGGGCAATTATTGAACAGCAGATTAAACAGCGGAAATATGCTTACAATTTAAATATGAGAGATATAAACAAACAACAAAACAAAACGCTTTATTAAAACATGCAAAAGCCTTCAAATGAATTTGGGGCTGAATCTTGGCTGCAAAAAGTTGAACTCGAATACATGAAATTACAATAAACATTATTATTAAATCAATTTAAATGTGAAACTGTAATAAAAATCATTATGACCCTATGGCTTGATTGGAATGGTTTAGAACACATAATGGACAGCGATATTATGTAAAGACGTAACCACTGAATCGTTTCTAATTGATTCTTTGAAACAAACTGTTCAAAAGAACCGATTCGCGGAAAAGATTCGGTCTACTCGTTGCTTTTTTTTACGGCCTACTCATGGCTGCAACAAGTTAAACTCAAATACATAAAATTACAAAAACACTCTTATTAAATCGATTTAAATGTGAAACTGTAATAAACATCATTATGGGCCTATTTATGGCTTGATTAGAATGTTTTAGAGAACAAGCAAACAAAAGTTATTTTTTCGAGAACCAAATGAGAATGTTCCCAGAACGTTCCCTGCAGGTTATTTTTTTGGTTTAATTTTATAACCTAAAAAGAACCTTTCCAGAACGTTCCCTATTTTTATTTTGAAGTTTTATTTTTATAACCTATACAGAGATTGTTCCCAGAACGTTTCTGCAGGTTATTTTTTAGTAGTCATAACCATGTAAACTAATTAAAACTTTGCACATGATTTTGATTATTCTAATGCTGAAATGTATATATTTTTTATCATAAACAAAACTATTTCATGTCTGAAATAAGCTTTTCATAAAGTGTAGACATCAGAGTGGTCAAATCGAAAATACATATATATATATATATAGCGTTTGGATGGCACCTGGTGGCTGTTTGTGGTATAACGCCCTAAACAAACTTTTACAGGAACCATTTTTTTTTTTCAGATCAACTTTAAATTTGGAACATAACTTATTTAGGCTTCAATTTGATATTAAATTTAGGATAGAACCTGTTATGTAAAATATGTATTTTATATAAAATATAATAAAAAGTGTACTTTGTACTTTCTTTACAGTAAATTTAAACTTAATTTTGTTTTGTTTTTAAATTCCACTTCTACAATAATCTGCTGATTGTCTTCTTTAAAAAGAGACCAACCTTAGATCTGTATTACAAAGTGTTCATGTAAAATAAATGTAGGGCAATAGTATGTGCAAACAAGTTACAGTGAGGTGGTTGTTTTGCAACAAGGTGGAGATGTGTTTATGAAAAAAGTGACAGATACAAGAAAAAGTAAAGTAAACACACATGAGAGACAGAGAGATTAAAAGAGATTAAAAAGCACATTGGAAGTTCAGGAGAAAGCCTTTAATTATTGTACCCAGTTGATTTAAACTTTTATTATGTGATGATGAAATATTGTTGTCCGTGGTTTCAAATTTTGGTGTGGGTGTGTGGCCTGGATAAGTGTGGATAAATTTTTTCCCAGTCCGCCCTTGGTAATGAACATAATTATGGGCTTATGTATGGCTTGAAGAATTATGTAAAAATGTAACCACTGAATTGTTTCTAATCGGTTCTTTGAACAAACTGTTCAAAAGAACCAGTTCGCGGAAAAGATTCGCTCTACAAGTTTAACTGAAATACATAAAATTACAATAAACACTCTTATTAAATCAACTTAAATTTGAAACTGTAATAAACATTATTATGGACCTAGAGCATGAGAAAGACAGTGATATTATGTAAAGACGTAATCGATGAATTGTTTCTAACTGGTTCTTAACAAACTGTTCAAAAGAACCGATTCGCGCAAAAGAGTTGGAACTACGTCACTGCTAATAACCAATCAACGATCAGCTCCCCCCTCGACAGCCAATCAGCGCTCAGTCCATTCTCTTGAATCCTCTACAGCGGGTCGTGTGTTTTGGTTTGTGGGTGAGAAAATTCCTATAAAGTTTGAAGAGTGCGCCTAAGTTATAAACTGTTGCTAAATACAACATACAGCGTGTGTAAGCTTTTTAATCTGAATGTGGAATTGACAAATCTTGTTGAAAATGCTGTTGGCGGAAGTCAAAAGGCTGAAAGTGGCCGAATTGCGTGCTATGTTAACAGAGCGAGGACTGGACTCGAAAGGCCTGAAGGCCGAGTTGGTGGTTCGGTTAATCTCCGCGATCGAAGCCGGTGTTGAACCCATTGAGGAAGTAAATGTTAGTGAGACGACGAGTATAGAACCTACAGAAAAATCGCGAAAGTCTCACTCCCCGGAATCTGAGCTGTGTGTTCGGACGCAGCCTCCAGTATGCACTCCTCCTCCTAAAAAGAGCATGAACGCGTTTACTGATCAAAGTACACAGACTGACCCACTTCAGCTGTGTTCATGCACTGCCCCAGGAGCCACAGCAGAGCAGCGGACCGCTAGGACTAAAGAGGCCGATGGATCTAGAGAGGACAGACAACATCAGACGAATCCACAGCATTCAGCTGCTGCTCTGCATCCTGTCGCCTTGGCAACCGTTGCTACAGAGGATGCAGAGTCAGGATGCTCATCATCAGTCTTGGCCATTTCACAGCCAGAAGCACCACAGCAGCAAGAGCAGTGTAAGTCATCTTTAGAACATGATTAAAACAGTGCTTCTTTGCTTATCATATAATACAATGAAAGTAAGATGATAAAATGCTGACTGCTGTGTCCTGCAGTGCTCCATAGATTGTCAGATGAACCTGAGTCGGTGGACTCCACCCCAGAGGAAAGCAGTGAACTCAAGAGGCCTTATGAGGAAAGAGGCAGAGATTATTACGAGTTCAAAGAGGACATTCATTACAACAGGTATTGATCTGTAGAAAATGCAAGAGCTTGTACTTGAAGGTATTTCAAAGAACATATTTCTAGAATATTCTACGACTTGTGCTCTCCAAGGCTGCATTTCTTTGTAAAATACTAAAATATTATTGCATTTAAAAGGAACTGTTTTTTATTTGAATATATTTTGGAAAATAATTTATTCCTTTGAGTCAAAGCTGAATATTCAGCATTATTACGCCATGTGATCATTCAGAAATACACTGATTTGCTGCTCAAGAAACATTTATTATTATCATCAATCTTGAGAATCATCTTTGATGAATTAAAAAGGTCAAAATTAAAGCATTTATCTAAAATAAAAATATTGTGCAATGATTTGTATTCTGGATTACGTAATCAGATTGCAAAAATTAAATACTTGTAATTAGATTATGTTATATTTTAAAATCAGATTACAGTTACATTACACTTTGGTATAATCTCACAGTAATCACTATAGTCTAGGTGATAAACGAGTTGGGTCAAAAGTAATCAAAAAGTAATCAGACTACATTACCTAATATTTGTCCCTGGACCTCAAAAGCAAGGGTATAGTTGTAGCAATAGCCAGAAATACACTGTATGGGTCAAAAGATTTTTCTTTTGCCAGAAATCATTATGATATTAAGTAAAGATCATGTTCCATGAAGATACTCCTACTGTAAATATGTCAAAACTTAATTTTGGATTAGTAATATGCATTGCTAAGAACTTAATTTGGACAACTTTAAAGTTGTTCTTCTCATTATTTAGATTTTTTTGCACCCTCAGATTCCAGATTTTCAAATAGTTGCATCTCTGTCAAATATTATGCTGCACTAACAAACCATACAGCAATGGAAAGCCATTTATGTTTATATGTAAATTTCTGTTTGTAACATTTTAGATAATTAAATTGAATGCACCCTTGCTGAATGAATAAATCTTACTGACACTAAACAGGCTTTACAAAACAGATTTGAACATTTCTGACTTGTTTTTCCTCAGAGCTAAAACACCAGAGCTGCTGCCGGAGCCTGAGGAAGAAGCGGAAATAGATTTTGACGACGTTCGACTGGATTCCTGTAAATTCATCAAGACCCAATACATGCTCAGATACTGAATAAGGCATTTGAAAGTCTGTACTCAGAAACGCTGTGTTTGTGTTTTCCAGATAACTGTGACCTGCATTTCGAGGTGGACTCTGATGGAAGCAGCGGTCAGCCGCTCTTCTGGGAAAAATTCCCTCTTCTTTGGTCAGGGTGCAGGATGACGCATGGATTTTGTCAAGGGAAGGTCGGATTCGAAGCCAAGGTGTGAACTTGAGGTTTGAATTTTGTAAATGTTTTGTACAGCAGCTAAACTAATGAATTAAATGGCACCTTTGGCGCATTATTACTTTTTTGGGTCTCCAGTTTGTGAAGCGACTGTCAGCACCTGCACTAGACACAAGCTGCGGCCAGGATGGACATGTGCTCAGAGTGGGCTGGTCTGTGGACAACACAAGCCTTCAGCTAGGTGAAAATAAATCATATTACAGACTTGCAGAAACGTAAAAAAAAAAGTGCTGAGTGTGCTGTTATAGATTAGGTATAACACAGCTAGAAGATGAACTGTTGAAAATGAAAACTGATGAAAATGTTGCATTTAAAAGTGTATTTGTAAAAAAGTGTTTCTGAAAAAATATTGTAATTAGTGATATTATCAAAAGATATAATAATAATAAAATTATTAAGAATTATTGCTTTTTTTTCTTAGGTGAGGTGGAGCTGTCGTATGGTTTTGATGGACGGGGGAGGATAGTAACTGGAGGAAAGGAGGCGGCGTTTGGTGAGCCCTTCACAGAAGGAGACGTCATCGGATGCTATGCAGTGAGTTTCACAAGTAATTGTACAGAAGTAGGTTAAAGTATGCATGCTGTGTTCTTTAGCTCTTGGGTTAGAGGAATAGTTCACTCAAAAATAAGATATTGCTGAAAATGTGCTCACGCTCAGGCTTTAAGATGTAGATGAGTTTGTTTCTTCATCAGATTTGGAGAAATGTGTCATTCCAGCACTTGCTCACCATGGATCCTCTGCGGTGAATGGGTGCCGTCAGAATGAAAGTCTAAATGGCTGATAAAAACATCACAATAATCCATGTCTTGAGAAGCCAAAAGCTACTTTTTTTGTAGGAAACAAATCCATTAAGATGTTTTTAATGTTACAAACACTTCTTTTTTTGCTAAAATCCAAATTTAAACCTTAGTTTTGCTTTTTTCAGCGAATAAAATTATGTTAATTGATTGACTGGAGTGTTTCGGATTACTTGTGGAATATTGTGATGTTTTTATGGACTCTCATTCTGACGGCACCCATTCACTGCGGAGGATCGACTGGCGAACAAGTGACGGAATGGCAGATTTCTCCAAATTGAATGAAGAAACTTGCTCACCAGTGGATAGGGTTGCAAAAAGTGCAAAAATTTCCATTAAATTTCGGAAACTTTCCAGGATTTTTGGGAAATTTTCAGGGATTTTTGGAAAGTTTCTGGAAATTTACTGGAAGTTTTTCACCTGTTTGCAACCCTACCAATGGATCCTCTGCGGTGAATGGGTGCCGTCAGAATGAAAGTCTAAATGGCTGATAAAAACATCACAATAATCCATGTCTTGAGAAGCCAAACGCTACTTTTTTTGTAGGAAACAAATCCATTAAGATGTTTTTAATGTTAAAAACACTTCTTTTTTTGCTAAAATCCAAATTTAAACCTTAGTTTTGCTTTTTTCAGCGAATAAAATTATGTTAATTGAGTGACTGGAGTGTTTCGGATTACTTGTGGAATATTGTGATGTTTTTATGGACTCTCATTCTGACGGCACCCATTCACTGCGGAGGATCCACTGGCGAACAAGTGACGGAATGGCAGATTTCTCCAAATTGAATGAAGAAACTTGCTCACCAGTGGATAGGGTTGCAAAAAGTGCAAAAATTTCCATTAAATTTCGTAAACTTTCCAGGATTTTTGGGAAATTTTCAGGGATTTTTGGAAAGTTTCCGGAAATTTACTGGAAGTTTTTCACCTGTTTGCAACCCTACCAATGGATCCTCTGCGGTGAATGGGTGCCGTCAGAATGAAAGTCTAAATGGCTGATAAAAACATCACAATAATCCATGTCTTGAGAAGCCAAAAGCTACTTTTTTTGTAGGAAACAAATCCATTAAGATGTTTTTAATGTTACAAACACTTCTTTTTTTGCTAAAATCCAAATTTAAACCTTAGTTTTGCTTTTTTCAGCGAATAAAATTATGTTAATTGATTGACTGGAGTGTTTCGGATTACTTGTGGAATATTGTGATGTTTTTATGGACTCTCATTCTGACGGCACCCATTCACCGCGGAGGATCCACTGGTGAACAAGTGACGGAATGGCAGATTTCTCCAAATTGAATGAAGAAACTTGCTCACCAGTGGATAGGGTTGCAAAAAGTGCAAAAATTTCCAGGATTTTTGGGAAATTTTCAGGGATTTTTGGAAAGTTACCGGAAATTTACTGGAAGTTTTTCACCTGTTTGCAACCCTACCAATGGATTCTCTGCAGTGAATGGGTGCCGTCAGAATGAAGAGTCTCAACAGCTGATAAAAAACATCACAGTATTCCACAAGTAATCCACACCACTCCAGTCCATCAGTTAACATCTCGAGAAGTCAAAAGCTGCATGTTTATAAGAAACAAATCCATCATTAGGATGTTTTTAAGTTAAAACTGCTTCTTTTAGCTGAAATACAAATCCTCTATCCTTCGTTTTGCTTATCCCAGTGAATAAAACTGATGTTAACTGATGGATTGGAGTGGTGTGGATTATTGTGATGTTTTTATCAGATGTTTAGACGGCACCCGTTCACTGCAGAGGATCCACTGGTGAACAAGAGACGGAATGACACATTTCTCCAAATCTAATGAGGAAACTTGCTCACCAATGGATCCTCTAGAGTGAATGGGTGCCGTCAGAATGAGAGTCCAAACAGCTGATAAAAACTTCACAATAATCCACAAGAAAGCCACACCACTCCAGTCCATCAGTTAACGTCTTGAGAAGCCAGAAGCAGTGTGTTTACCAGAAAAAAATCCATCATTAAGAACCACTTCTTTTAACTAAAATGCAAATCCTCAATCCTTAGTTTTGCTTTCTCCAGTGATTAAAACTGATGTTGATTGATGGACTGGAGTGGTGTGGATTATTATGTTTTTATCAGCAGTTTGGACTCTCATTCTGACGGCACCCATTCACTGCAGAGGATCCACTGGTGAACAAGTGATGGAATGACACATTTCTCCAAATCTGATGAAGAAACAAACTCATTTACATCTCGGATGGCCTGAGAATTAGCACGTTTCTTTGGGTGAACTATTTCTCTAATTCAGTGCGGGTTCATTATTAATTAATAACTCTTTCTTCATTCAGTTCGTCAGTGAAACAGGAGAGGTGACTCTTTCATTTCACAAGAATGGATGTTCTCTTGGAGAGGCGTTTCACCTGAACTCCTCTACTCTTGGAGGTCAAGCCCTTTATCCCCATGTGCTTTGCAAAAACTGCTCCGTTTCCGTAAATCTCAATCCAGAGACTCCCTGGCATCCTTATCCCGCTGGTTTCTCCACACTGCTCGCACTTCCTCCTGGTCAAAGGACTCGTGCGCTTTTACCAACAGCATCTAAAAGTGAATGTGAGGTAGGAAAGCTAACAAAATTAAACATCAAGATGAATATTGTTACTGTGAAGCTGTAAGCATTCTCTCACAATCTCCTCCATCTCTCAGGTGTTGATGATGGTTGGTTTGCCGGGTTCGGGTAAGACTCACTGGGCTCAGGCTCACATGCTCCAGAACCCAAGGAAACGTTACAATCTTCTGAGTACAAACTCTGTTTTGAACTGCATGAGGGTGAGAGAATCTATCAAGTCAGTGTTGTTGTTAAATTAGAAGTTCGCTTCCAGAACAAAAATGTACAGATCATTTATTCTACCCCCCAAAATGTTCATGTCTTTCTTTCTTCAGTCGTAAAGAAATTGTGTTTTTTGAGGAAAACATTTCAGGATTTCTCTCCATGTAGTGGACTTCCAAAATGCAGTTTAAATGAGGTTTCAAAGGGCTCTAAATGATCCCAGCCATGGAAGAAGGATCTTGACAATTTATATACTTTTTAACCTCAAATGCTCGTCTTGCCTAGCTCTGCATCAATACAGCTAGGGTATGTCAAAAATAGGGCTGGGAATCTTCAGGCACTTCATGATCCGATCCAATTCTGATACTGGGAGTCACAATCTGATTCCAAAACTATTCTTGATCTACATTTTTCCCCTAATTAATTCTTCTGCTGTGCAAATACTACTTTACATTTTAACAAAATGTAAAAATGCAGTTTCCATCCTTTTTGTTTATAGTTGGATTCTCTGTATGTCAGTACTGCCATCTTAAAGTAGGGCTGTGAATCTTCACAATCTTCTTAATTACAATATTCATTCTCAGCTTAATACCACAATTCGTCACATTCTCAGTTTTCAATATTACCGCACATGGCTACATTCTAATATACATTTTCTATCAAATGTTTTTTGTCCAAAATGTACTTAATTTTTTTTATTATATGAGCAGGCTACTTTTTTTAAACAATTACTTATATAAAAATAAGTGTTCTTTAAAAGTTAAACAGACGATAGCTATGGTTTTTCTGTTTTTCCTCTGCATTATTGCTGTTTGATTATTACTGATGAGAGTGGCTGATTTAACAGGCTGCATTCAAACTAATGCACAGATCTATTTCCATATGTGACCCTGGACCACAAAACCAGTCTTGAGTCGCTGGGGTATATTTGTAGCAATAAGTTACATTACTTTTAGAAAGTAATTGAAAAGTTACATTACTTATTATATTTTAAATCAAGTAACTTGTAATCTGTAACCTGTTACATTTCCAAAGTAACCTTCCCAACACTGTTTTCGACTAAAAAAAAAAGAAAGACATAAACGTCTTGGATGACAAGGGGGTGAGTACATTATCTGTAAATTTTAGTTCTGGAAGTGAACTTGTCCTTTCACTGGGAAAGCTATAGAAATGGGTTAAATCTTAATTCTTACCATAACATTGAGTGCTGCACTGTTTTATTTTTCTGTTCTGCAGGAGCCTCCTGGAGCCGATCACAGAGAGCTGATGCTGCAGCAGGCCACTCAGTGCGTCAGTCAGCTGATCAAAAGAGCTGCAACCAAGAGGAGGAACTACATTCTTGATCAGGTACTGAGGAATATGTGTGCAGTAAAGGTGGAACAGAGTTTCAGCAACTGTCTTTACACTCACATGTTCTCGCTTTTTCACTCTTCTCCAAGGCCAACATTTATCCATCTGCCCGGCGACACAAGATGCTCTGTTTCCGTGGTTACCAGAGGAGAGCGGTGGTGGTGTTTCCACCTGATGAGGCGTGGAGGAGACGTCTGTCACAGCGCCAAGAGCAGGAGGGCATCGCACTTCAGGAAACATCTCTTCTCAAAGCCAAAGGTCAGACCTGATCATGTTTGTCAAGATTACAGTTTCGAAGCAGATGTTTTCATCTCTCTTCTTGTTTCCAGTGAGCTTCACGCTGCCGGAGCAGGGAGAGCATGTGGATGAGGTGATGTTTGTGGAGCTCAGCTCCGACGAGGCCCTGAAGCTCTTGGCGCATTATAAAGACGAAGCTCGCCAGCTCCTACCCACACCTCCCAAACGCAAAAAACACAAACAAGGCAGTCAAAACCGCTTCTTTCATCAGTGTGGTAAGAGATGATGATTTCACTTCTGCTGTTTTATTAAAGGGTAATGAAACCCTCCTGTTTCAGCACTGGCTACTCTCACCACAGTTTTGAAAAATGCAGCGTGGAGGAGAGGGGAGAGAGACAACACAGACAACTTTGGGTTCAGACAGTTTCATTTCGCTCCCCACGAGTTTAAAACACAAATAAATGCACATCCATTTGCACTATGCATCGAAAACATAAATGTGACCCTGGACCACAAAACCAGTCATAAGGTTACATTTTACAAAACTGAGATATATACATCATATGAAAGCTCAATAAATAAGCTTTCTATTGATGTATAGTTTGTTAGGATAGGACAATATTTGACCGAGATACATCTGTTTGAAATCTGGAATCTGAGGGTGCAAAAAATGTAAATACTGAGAAAATCACCTTTAAAGTTCAAATTAAGTTCTTAACCATGCATATTACAAATCAAAAATTACATTTTCATATGTTTACAGTAGGAATTTTACAAAAAATCTTCATGGAACATGATCTTTACTTAATTTCCTAATGATTTTTGGCATAAAAGAAAAATCTAAAATTTTGACCCATGCAATGTATTTTTGGCTATTGCTACAAATATACCCCAGCGACTTAAGACTGGTTTTGTGGTCCAGGGTCACATATCGTTACCGTGAAATAAAATTTTGGTCATACCGCCCAGCCCTAGGATAAAACACGCAGCGTCATGAATATTTATGAGACACCGACGCGTCATCGATGTGCTATAGTCCATCGGCGCGTCACAAACGGCGACGTCAGCACAATGTAGATTTTAAACCCGGAAGATGAAAATAGCGCAAAAAAGCTCAAAATTAACCAGTTATCTCTAACAATTAATATTAACAGATGCCAGCGTTGCTTTCTATGATGTGCAACACAAACACTTCTGCTAAAAACTTCAGCTTTCCTAACCCTTTGATATCTTGATCCTAAAGCATGATATTGAATTTTCAATCTTTTATTTTCAAAGGATGGAGAGGAGGTCCGTTCGGCCCACACTGTACATTGCAGAAAGCACAGGTAAGTTTGATAGTGTGGTGATGTTCAGTGTTGGGAGTAACGCATTACAAAAGTAATATATTACAGTAGTTTATTACTTTTTGTTGTAACGCGGTAATATAACGCATTACTAATACAATTTGGGTAATAATATTACTCGTTACAATCTCAGTAACGCAAGTTACATCAACATATTTTAACTCAAAATTAATTTGCGAATTAAAAAAAGTCCACGAGTAAAATATTTTGTCTTCCTGTTGCTGGAATTCGATGGTTGAGATGACTGCAGAGAGATTCTACATCTGTGAGATAGACACACTCCCCTAATAGAGAAATAGCACTGGAAACAGCTGGACTGGTGCCACTAACACTAAACTAACGAAAAGAGCTGCGGAGTCGGAGAAGAGAAAAAAAATGACGGACGAGCGCAGACAAGCAACAAAAATTAAGCTAAAAATGACAAAATCTGTTTTTATTAAATCATAGTCTGTATATACAATGAATGAACATGCGAAATACATCTGACAAAAATAGCCTAATTAACAGATTTTCAAAACGAAAGGAAAAGACTGAGTGACATATGCTGCTGAGTTTGGTTCATTTTTGTGTGGAGCGGCGCTCTCCGAAAGTTCACGGAAAGGAAACCGAGATGACAGAAATAAAAGTAAACACACTGCAGTTTTGGCCAAAAATGACGGAGTTATTCCGCTATTCGATTGCGCCGGCGCCTCACGCACACAGCATTGCAAAAGTTGCAGTCTGTTAGTTATAAGAATAAAATACAGTCAATCAAATATAGAAACACTGGTCAAATGAAATAGTGCGTACTGCGTAGTACAATCCGTGCCGTTCAGCCTGAGCTCGGCCCAAACACGTATGTGACCCTGGACCACAAAACCAGTCATAAGGTTAAATTTTTAAAAACTGAGATATATATACATCATATGAAAGCTCAATAAATAAGCCTTCTATTGATGTATGGTTTGTTAGGATAGGACAATATTTGGCCGAGGTACAACTATTTGAAAATTTGGAATCTAAGGGTGCAATAAAATCAAAATACTGAGAAAATCACCTTTAAAGTTGTCCAAATTAGGTTCTTAACAATGCATATTACTAATCAAAAATTACATTTTGATATATTTATAGTAGGAATTTTACAAAAAATCTTCATGGAACATGATCTTTACTTAATTTCCTAATGATTTTTGGCATAAAAGAAAAATCAATAATTTTGACCCATACAATGTATTTTTGGCCATTGCTACAAATATACCCCAGCGACTCAAGACTGGTTTTGTGCTCCAGGGTCACATATTTGCTCATGTGAGGAGGATGCTTTATAAGCGCGTTAAGTACAAATCCTGGTTTACATAATAGTTTAGCATTCAATTTCATCACGAATATGGACACATTTAATTGGATTGATGGCGAATGAGAGAGGTAGGTTGCACGAGAACAACACCGTTTGCTTTTAGTTTCGCTTTTACCCTCCATTGTTTTGGCTTGTTTAGCAACTTATATTCTTCATTCTTGTTTTGTTCTGAAAACCATTTAAAATAGCCTATAGGCTATTTATTGTGTTTAATGATTGTACATTATAACAGCTTTATTTACCGGTGTTATTTATGAATGTATTAATGCAGTTTGTGTGCTTATCCATGTTTAACCTAAACTACAACGTAACATTAATAGACATACCGGTAGGCCTACCTAAATATGTATTTATAATTTTATGCTAGCTATCCTAAACTTAATGTAAATGAGCAGTTCTAAACTTATATTTTGGCAATTTATAATCTGTGGATATTTTGATGAAAGTAACACAAAAGTAGTGTAATGCATTACAATTTAGAGACAGTAATATTGTAATGTGACTAATTACTTTTAAAAGACAGTAACTAGTAATATATAATGTGTTACATTTTGGAAGTAACTTGTACAACACTGGTGATGTTACACTAGATATTCAGACTAAATCTGTAGGAACCAGTGGTGGAGAGGAACAAAGTATTTTTGGATTAATTCATGAATTGGATTGAGCGGATGGCGGCTGTTCTCGAGTCAGTAGCTGCGTTTCCATTACCCTTCAGATTGTGCAAAGTGAAACTGCGAATTGAAAATATGCCTAAGTTTTGAGAATTACATAAATATTGGAAATTGGAAAAGTTGCTGCTTAAGTTTTTATAATAGCAATTTGCATATACTCTAGAATGTTATGAAGAGTGATCAGATGAATTGCATAGTCCTTCTTTGCCATGAAAATTAACTTATGCATCCGTGTGACTCTTAAAGCGGCAACAAATAATATTCCTTCTGCCGTCCCTGTGCTTAATATTAATAAAACGTAAAAATTACAAAAAGAAAAATCTCTCACTGCTCTTGAATGAAGGACTTTTTAGTATTAATAAGAAAGAAAGCATGTTTAATTCTTACGGTGAAGACGCTGTTTTATTTTACATTTAAATAATTGCATTCAATTTATGTTATAGGTTGTTAGACTCCTTTAGATTTGCAAAAAAAAATATTAAAATTTTTTTTTGCGTCTTTTTTTTTCTTTTTTCAGTTGTATTGCCATCTTTAAATTAATCACTAATATAAAGTTTTGGACCCAGTCTTAATCGTGATTTATTCATGATACAGCACGGCCTCAAGTACCTTATTGCTTTTATAAAACGGTTACCACACAATAAAAATATTAAAATCAAAAATATATATTAATTTATATATATTGAGTTGTACGTTTTCATATAGTAAAATCATTAACTGCCTTCCGCAGTAAAAAGTAGTCCCTACTGCTGCAGCTGTGTTTACGTTGCTAAGGGTGGTTGCTAAGGGGGTTCAATGATACACAAAACCGTTGAGTGAAGCGGTCATAGCTTCTGACCAATCAGAATTGAGGAATGGAACTAACCTTTTTTTTAAATATATATATATATATATATATATATATATATTAGGGGTGGGCATAGATTAATTTTTTTAATCTAGATTAATCTAGATTAAATCTTGGAATTAATCTAGATTAATCTAGATTAAAATGGCTAATTTGAATTCTGCTGAAGGCATTCAGAATATGTGTGCTACCCAAATACTGACTTAAAGTCTTTGAGAATGGATCATAAAGCTCATAAAGCTGTTCTATGATAATTTGTTGATGAAAATAAATTATGTTCAATTAGATGTACTTGTGTTTACTAACTAACTAACAATGAAATTATTTTTTAACGTCAACACCTCCCCAGCCCATTACATGTTACACCGTACTTTTATTTTGACAGGTTGCCGTGACGTTTCTGTGTCATTCAGTATGATATGATGCTAGGTTTCTCAAATGAAACGGTAAAAGTGACACTCACAGCAGTTTGGGAGATTGAGTTTATCTGTTCATGTGAGATGAAAATGCCAAAAATTACCGGGAGCGTCACGTGTGTTTCAGTATGCGTGTAGTAAAAGCTCGTCTCCGCAATGCATACATAGAGCTAGGCAAACGGAACATATCGGATTCATATTAAAACGGTCTTTTTGCATTTCAGTTTTCACATACACTAGTCCATATCGCGATTTGAATTAAGTGACTGACCAACATTTGATTTATGAATCCAAAAAACGACGAATTTACGTGGCATTTCGCTATAGTAGATTCGGTTTTTATGAATGGAGGACGCGATCCCGTCTGTGTTTTGGCGGAGGAGACTTACCCGCGACCATATTCTACAGTCTTCGGTATACATCCGCGTTAAACTATCAAGGTGAAAGTCATCATAGCCTGCGTAGTTTAGACCCAGCTCCCAAACCATATTTGAGAATAGATTAACGGCGATATTTTTTTTATCGCGCGATAAGAGTCTCACGTTAACGCAGCACGTTAACGCCGATAACGGCCCACCACTAATATATATATATATATATATATATATATATAATACAGCAATTGGCATAGTTTGTTTTGCAGACCTGGCAACCCTGCATGAAATATCAGTAACCTAAATTGATATTTTAATACATTAAATATTTTGATAGTGTAGACGAGTCCCCAAGCTAAATATTATGAGCAGCAGGGTTATATACATCTGTAAACATAATATGAAGCTCTCAAACAAGTTAATTACAAAATAAACATTCATTAATTAGTACTTTTATACTTAAGTACATTAGAAACCAAGTACTTTTATACTTTTATTCAGGTAAATTTGAGTATTTACTTATACTGGAGTAATATTGTATTAGGGTACTTCTACTTTTACTCAGTATATAATGATGGGTGTGATTTTAGGGTCGCCATCCATCCTTCGGCCGCTCTTACGGATGCAGCAGCGACCCACAGCGATACAGGAAGTATTACAGACCGTACACTGGCCAGGTAAGAACATCATATGGATGTCAATCTATGATCTTTGGAAAACAGCATTGAGAAAAAGAAAAACAAAGCATATACTTAATAAATCTTTGTTTTGTTTTTTTGTTTTCTTGCAGTGGAGCTTGTCTGAGCAAAACCAGAGTTGTTCTGGCAGCGTGTACTATGGATTTTCAAGTTAGCTGGACATGTTTTGATAAACCCAGAACTTTCATGTAGCAGGAAAAACGACCTAAATCAGAGCATTTTGCTTTGATTAGCAGTGCTTCACCTTTACAAAAAAATAATTGCTTCGGTCTGTCTGTAATTTCATTAGCAAAGGTCACTGCTTATAATGAGGAGCTCGCTTGAGTAGTTTATCTAAAAAAATATATATTTTAGGAATATTCTGAATTTTATACTGTTTTATTCTGCTTTTAAAACCCCTGAATCTTAATTGATTTTATTGACAGCCCTAGATGTTAACAGTAACAGAGTACTCTAAAGAAGACACTTCTTATTAAACTTTCTACAGAGTGTCCTGCCATCGTCACTTGTATCTCTTTGTTGCTTGTAAAAGAATATTCTCTGTAAAACTGTTTTAGAATATATTTATTGTGGAAAAAATGTTTCTCGTCAGGTTTATACGTCTAACATCAATGGTGGGACTACAAACTGAATATTTTCCAGATTTCCAAATTTGCTTTCACTTGAGCTTCTTCAGAGGCCCCCTTTCCACTGTCAGTTAAATTACGTTTATTTGCTCATATGTGACACAGATCGGACTTGTTGTATGACAGTGTAAACGGGTAAAAAACACGTATGCATTCAGATATTTCGAGATCAAAATTCATATGTGGAAATAAATCAGATATAAATGGGATATGTGCCAATGCAGCCGTCATGTAAACAGGCAGATCGGATTTTCTGAGGCATTGCGTTCTGTACGTCATTAAAATTGCTTCAATTTGTACTTCTCTGTGGTTTAATGGCATCTTATGTTACCCTTGCTGACAAAATGAGTGTAAATGCGCACAGGATATTTTTAGGTACAGGCAAAATGGTGAAAAAGTGGAAAAACGCTGGTTGAGGTCATCACAAAAATTAGTTTAACCCTTGTGCGACCTTATGGACATTTTTGTCCATTTCAGTTTTGTGTTATAAGTGTGTCTGTGTTAATGCCAACTGCATAAATCTTGGCTCAGGTGTTTATTTTTATTGAAATTAATATTTCACCCTCATTTCCTTCAAAAAATTAATTTTACCCTCTGTACAAAAAATACTCACACTCAGGACCTTAAGGACAAAAATGTCCACATTGAAACCCATTAAAACTGCAATTTTTTAACCCAGGGCCATTTGACTATAAAATGATGCAATGTTTGCTAATAGGCATTCATTCTATCGGCAAGGCTTCAAATTTAAATTTTTTACTAGATTGTGCCATTTTTTTTTTTTTTTTTCAAATTTGACATATAAAAGAAATACTTGCTTTTTTGTGTTTTCTGCTTATGCATATTATAGTCTATTATAGAGTCAATTGGACAAATAATGCAACTATAATTGTGTGGGTATGTTGGTGAGGATGTCAGAGTGTGGTTTGCATGTGTTTACTGAAAATTTTATGGATGTAATTAGTTTGAAAGAAATGATATTGTACTGGCAATCAATCCCAAATCCCACTCCATGTATTTGAGTCCCACCCTTGGCAGGGTCATAGGGTCATGTCAAAACTAGGAATAAGTTCAAAGAAGGTCAATGAGCTTTGAGGATTTTTCTTTTTCACCCAAACACACATCTTATTCCCTGATTGCACTTTTTCATTTGTTATTGTTTTTGTACAGAGATAAAAGGTGAGCTTGAATTTGATGTAGAAGCCCCTAAACACATATTTTTGTTTTCACCACAAGAAAACGCTGATTGTTTAGTCTGGTAGATTTTGTACAAAGTTTGAGTGTTCGCACAGCCAAACCTATACATATTTGGTGCTTGAAGGCTTGGTCATTTCTTTGCTTGCAAGATGAAGAGACGTTACTCAGCAGAGGAAGCTCTGGAGCTGGTGTTGCCCACTGACAGACAGCATTATGTAAACAAACCAGCATTTAAAGGGTTAAAATTCTGAAAAATGAATGAATGTTTGGTAATTATGAATAGAAGAGATGCTGATAAAAAAAACAACAGTCAGTGAAAGTGGAAAAAAATATTAATATATAACATTTCTATGACAGTTTTTTGACATGGACATTTTTGTCCATTATGGCCCTAAGTGTTAGTTGTTGTTTTTTTAAATCTGACACTACATAAAAAATATAAATGCCTCAAAATGAATGTTGTTGTTCTTCATTGACACACCCAAGAAGCTAATAAGCAAAGAAATAAAAATCTGCTTATCATTTAGTATATGGAAATTAACTACTATTTTTCTTTTTTTTTTCATAAAAAAAACACCTGTGGCATCATGTAAACAAACCAGCATTTAAAGGGTTAAAATTCTGAAGATTAATGAGTGTTTGGTATCTATGGGTAGAACAGATGCTGGTTAAAAAAATCGACATCAGTGAAAGTGGAAGAAAATATTAATAAATGATATTTTATGGCAGTTTTTGGACATGGACATTTTTGTCCATTTTGCACCTATGTGTAACTTTTTTTTTTTTTTTTTGAAAGCACAAGGGTTAAGTTCTCGTCTAGCGATCCCAGATGCTCCAAATAGTGATTAGACATCTAAAAGTTTCTTTATTTGTACATTTACTGAGAATTGCCTTTTCTCTGCTCACTTCTCGTGCTAACTGTCATCCAAAGTGTGCACAAACACCAAAAAATACACAGAATTACAGTATTTCAGAATTCACGCAAATATAATCTGTTGTGCCTTAAGTGAACGCTTGGGGAAAACATCTGATGTGTAACATTATATTTGATTCGTGCATTACAGTATATCTATTATTGATTAATATTGGTCTAACCATAAAAGAAAACTACACTTCTTTTGTAGTTTTAATAATCAATTTATTTCTAATAAACATATTTGAGTATTTGTTTTTTCGCACATGAATGTTTTTTTTTAAATGAAGGTAATGCATTATTTCTCTCTTTCTAGGCTATTTGTTACTGTTTTTTGCATCTGTTCTTATTCATAATAGCAAAGATAAAATAAAAAAAGTAAACTTTCATCTTTCTCATAATCAATGCTGACTCTATCGACTTCAAACACGTGTAGCGTAGTCCAACAAATCATGCATCATATTTTTTTAAGTGTGTTAATTGTGACTGGTTTGATCAGCACTGTTCACGTATTATTCTCAGAGGAAGCTTGTGAGAAGGAGGTAAATGACAACAATGCATGCACAATGTTTAAGATGGTATGGCAAGTGTAAACGCATGAATCAGATATAGGCAACAAATCAGAATTGGGCATCGAGACCTACAGTGTAAACCAGGCCAAAAAGACTTTCACTGTAAATTCCAATCTGACATTTGCACTAAATTAAAACGTCTTAGTCGTTTGTATTTGAGCTTTTATTAATTTAATATAAAAAGTTGTTTATTCAAATTAAAGTCTGTTACAAAGAATAGATTTCCATAAAAAAACTCTGTATAAATATTATGACTTGTAATGGCCACCAGTATACAAAATAGTAGACTACCGTTGTTTGCAATGATGTTTTTTGTAATTTTTCAAACAGGTCTCTTATACAAAACACTATGCAAAACAACTCAAACTGTTGTCACTGATTATATCATAAAATAGATTAAAAGAATAGTTAACCAAAAATGACAAAGTGCACACTCTCAGGCCATCCAAGATGTAGATGAGTTTGTTTCTTCATCACTGTCTCACCTACGGATCCTCTGCAGTGAATGGGTGCCGTCAGAATGAGAGTCCAAACAGCTGATAAAAACATCACAAAAATCCAGTCTTGTGAAGCCAAAAGCTGGACTGATAGACTGGAGTGGTGTGGACTATTGTGATGTTTTTATCAGCTGTTTGGAAACTCATTCTGACGGCACCCATTCACTGCAGAGGATCCAATGGTGAGCAAGTTTCTTAATCAAATTTGAAGAAATCTGTCATTCCGTCACTTATTCACCAGTGGATACTCTGCAGTGAATGGGTGCCGTCAGAATGAGTCCATCTGTTAACGTCAGTTTTATTCACTGGAGAAAGCAAACCTAAGGATAGACGATTCCTATATTAGCTTAAAGAAGCAGTTTTAACAGTAAAAACATCTTAATGATGGATATTTTTACTTATAAACACAGCTTGTGGCTTCCCATTCCCAAGACGTTAACTGATGGACTGGAGTGGTGTGGATTACTGGTGGATTATTGTGATGTTTTTATCAGCTCTTTGGACTCTTATTTTGACGGCACCCATTCACTACAGTGGATCCAGTGGATTAAATTTGGAGAAATCTGTCATTCTGTCACTTGCTCAACAATGGATCCTCTGCAGTGATTTTCATTCTGACGGCACCCATTCACTGCAGAGGATCCATTGTTGAGCAAGTGATGTAAAGCTACATTTCTCCAAATCTGATGAAGAAACAAACTCATCTACATCTTGGGTAGCCTTAGGTTGAATACACCTTCTGCAAAGTTTCATTTCTGGCTGAACCGTTCCTTTACATGATGTAATTACTCGTTTATATGATCTGTTTGTGCAATTACTGAGAGCTGGTTGTGTATCTGATTCAATTCAGTAATCAGGCATCACCCTTTGATACAGCAGTACTGCACCCTTTGCTGAAGGACACATCTCTGACCACAGGGGGGAGCGCTCGTTTAACTGGAACATTTTCTGTAGAATAGAGTTTTAAAAAATTATATAGATATGCATTACTTCATCATAATGCACTATGACATTTTAAAATCACTGTACTCTGTTTTTGATGACTGTGTAACATTTATATCTAATACAAATTTTGCTTATGTACACTCAGATTTTAATGCTTTTTAAAGGAGACTTTTCTGCTCATCAAGGCTACGTTTATTTGATTAAAAATACCACAAAAAAAAAAAACTAACATTGTGAAATATTAATGCAATTTAAAATAGTGGTTTTCTATTTTAATGTACTTTAAAAAGTAATTTATTTCTATGATGCAAAGTTGAATTTTCAGCATTTTCTTTCTCTCTTTGAAATAAATTAATACTTTAATTCAGCAAGGATGTGTTAAATTGATAAAAAGTGATAGTAAAGACTTAAACTATTGCCAAAATGCAACCTGGGCTGTTTTCTTTACTGTAAACGAGACAAATTATATCTAAAAGCATAATTACAACAAACGAGCCGTTTTTGAGATTGACCGTGATTTCGTTTTGTGGTCAATGGCCGGTGAATGGGAGTACTAGGGGCATAACTTTGAGCGAATCAAAATCAATATTTTTACAACACTAAGAAGGCTCGACACACCATGAAACTTTGCTGGAAGTATCGCCTGGGTCTCTACACATGAACTCCAGCATTGAGAACATTGTTTGTGTACACAGAGTTTACTAAAAAGAAAGGTTTTGAACAACTCACTTTCACTGTTTGAGTTTCCGCTCGCGGCCGTCCTAACAACGCCCTTCAGCCGTGATTTATTCATGATACAGCACGGCCTCTCGTACCTTATTGCTTAATTAAACCTGTCATACATTGATATCTGTGATTTTTTTTTGATGAATAAAAAGTTAAAAAGAACAGCATTTATTCAAAAAAGAAATATTTTCTAATTAAAGGATCACTATTGCCAAAATGCAACCTGGGCTGTTTTTTTTTTTACTGTAAACGAGACAAACATATATCTAAAAGCATAATTACGACAAACGAGCCGTTTTTGAGATTGACCGTGATTTTGTTTTGTGGTCAATGGCCGGTGAATGGCCGTGATTTATTCATGATACAGCACGGCCTCAAGTACCTTATTGCTTTTATAAAACGGTTACCACACAATAAAAATATTAAAATCAAAAGTATATATTAATTTATATATATTAAGTTGTACATTTTCATAAAGTAAAATCATTAACTGCCTTCCGCTGTAAAAAGTAGTCCCTAACTGCTGCAGCTGTGTTTACGTTGCTAAGGGTGGTTGCTAAGGAGGTTCAATGATACACAAAACCGTTGAGTGAAGCGGTCATAGCAGTGCCCTATCATGAATACGACACAGCTGCTGACCAATCAGAATTGAGGAATGGAACTAACCGTTTTATAATAAAAAACATTGAGCAGCACAACTGTTTCCAACATTGATAATAAAAGTAATAAATCAGTATATTAGAATGATTTCTGAAGGATCATGTGACACTGAAGACTGGAGTAATGGATAATGAAAATTCAGCTTTGCATCACAGGAATAAATTATATTTTAAAATATATTTAAAATAAAAACCTGTTATTTTGAATTGCAAAAATATTTCAGAATATTACATTTTTCTGTATTTTTGAGCAAATAAATGGAACTTTGATGGGCATAAGAGACTTTAAAAAAAAAAAAAAATCCCAAAACTTTTGAGTGGCAGTGTAAATATGATTAAATACTCGTGATCTGTATTTATATAAGTGCTTACCGCTCGACTCATGAACAGTATATCGGTGGACTCATGGGCCTCGGGACCTCCACGTCTATAGAAATCTCTCACTTCCTCTGTTGTCAAAGTGCACCTTCACAGAATAAAAAACAAAACAAATGAGTAGTTATTTAAGCTAATAGCTCATGTGGATGTTTAAGAATTAAACATCATACGAATGATAATTACCGGACATAAAACTCTGCACTGGGTCGTCCTGCACTGGTGTGGTTCAGCGCAATTCCCATAAACAGCGGTTTGCTCAGAGAATTGACGGGAACGTTCACCTGTGACAACAAAGAAAGAGATGATGAGACCACAAAGCGGCATTAATATGGGACTGAAGCATCATCTGATAAATGTGCAGTCCACAGATACACACCTCATCACTGATCTCCGCACACACCGAGGAGAAGATCTCTGAAACAACGGCTCTCTCTTTACCCTGAAGGAGATTGACACATATGTCCTCCTCACTGACCTCTGGACACAACATCTGCAGACACACACAGATATTACTGCATTTCAGATTATACAACAGGCCTAAAACTCCATGAGTTTAGAGAGTAGATGCATTTAATTCCTAATGTCACTCCTCCTTTTCCTGCTTAAATAAGTAAGCTAATGCATTTCTTAGGTGCCCAGATGAATAATAACAGAGCTGCAGCAAGGGAATAATACCAGTTTAACTTTATTTTGTTAATTTTATATTGTTATGCTGTTGTGTGTTCAGCTGATTCTTAAATTTGCTCTTTATACAATGACTATCACTCCATAAAGAATACTACAATCAGATACAACAATAACTGACTGAACTGCACTGCCAAATTATTTTGAAAATGTGACCCTGGAGCACAAAACCAGTCTTAAGTCGCTGGGGTATATTTGTAGCAGTAGCCAAAAATACATAGTATGGGTCAAAATTATTAATTTTTCTTTTATGCCAAAAATCATTAGGAAATTAAGTAAAGATCATGTTCCATGAAGATTTTTTGTCAAATTCCTACTATAAATATATCAAAATGTAATTTCTGATTAGTAATATGCATTGTTAAGAACTTAATTTGGAGAACTTTAAAGGTGATTTTCTCAGTATTTTGATTTTTTTGCACCCTCAGATTCCAGATTTTCAAATAGATGTATCTCGGCCAAATATTGTCCTATCCTAACAAACCATATATCAATAGAAAGATTATTCATATGATGTACACATCTCAGTTTTGTAAAATTTAACCTTATGACTGGTTTTGTGGTCCAGGGTCACATATAGTGAATTAAGCTATAAACTCGATCATAATGTTATAATGCACAATGTTTCCATTTAACATGTATTTTGAGGTGCAGCTCGTCGAGTGTTTTTACTAGTTAGCAGTAAACCGGCTAAAGTTAACTCACCTAAATATGTTCGTAGATTTGTGTTGGATGTCATCTTTGAAATGGAAATATTGATATTTTATTTGTAAACATAATACTGTTTTCGCTTATTTCAGTTTAAGGCATAAAACTAGAGAACTAAGCCAGCGGTAGTACTGACAGTGGCATGTAAACATGGCTGAAGACGTAAAAAAAACGGAGGAACAGTCCTGATCTGCAATGATGGTTCGCGAAACATTATAATAATAATTTGATTAAGATCAGACCTTCAAGCAGGTTCGCGAATCATTTTATTAAGAACAGGACTTTATCGTAAATAATATGATTTAGATTGGTTCGCGAATCATTTCGAGTCCTGGTCTGAAATGAAGGTTCGCGAATCATTATTCAGATTGGCATCATTTGATTTAGATCTAAACTTCAAGCAGGTTCACGAATCATTTGATTTCGATAGAAACTTCACTTACTGTAAATAATATGATTCAGATCAGTTCGCGAATCATTTGATTTAGATCGGAACTTCACGTATGGTGTTTCATTTAATTCAGATCGTTTCACTAATCATTTCGAGTCCTGATGGTTCGTGAATCATTTTTCAGATCGGGACTTCAGATCACGAATCATTTGATTCAGATTGAAACTTCAAGAGGGTTCACGAACGATTTGATTTAGAACGGAATTTCACGTATCGTGTATAATTTGATTCAGATCGGTTCGTGAATCATTTCGAGTCCTGATCTGAAATGATGGTTCGCGAATCATTATACAGATCAGAACTTTAGATTGCGAATCATTTGATTTAGATCAGAACTTCATGTATCGTGTATCATTTGATTCAGATTGGTTTGTGAATCATTTCGAGTCCTGATGTGAAATGATGGTTCGCGAATCATTCAATTTAGGAATTTCACATACGGTATTGCGTATCATTTGATTCAGATCGATTCGTGAATCATTTGATTTAGATCGGAACTTCACGTTCTGCGTATCATTTGATTCTGATTGGTTCGCGAATCATTTGATTCACATCGGAATTTCAAGCAGGTTCGCAAATCATTTGATTTAGATCGGAACTTCACGTATTGTTTATTATTTGATTCAGATCGGTTCGCGAGTCATTTCGAGTCCTAATGTGAAATAATAATAATTTTTTAGATTGGGACTTCGGATCGCGAATCATTTGATTTAGATCGGAACTTCATGTTCTGCATATCATTTGATTCACATCGGAATTTCAAGCAGGTAGGTGAATCATTTGATTTAGATCGGAACTTCACGTATTGTTTATCATTTGATTCTGATCGGTTCGCGAATCATTTGATTGACATCGGAATTTCACATTCTGCATATCATTTGATTCTGATCGGAATTTCAAGCAGGTTCGTGAATCATTTGATTTAGATCGGAACTTCACATATTGTTTATCATTTGATTCAGATCGGAACTTCAAGTTCTGCGTATAATTTGATTCTGATTGGTTCGCGAATCATTTGATTCACATCGGAATTTCAAGCAGGTTCGCAAATCATTTGATTTAGATCGGAACTTCACATATTGTTTATCATTTGATTCAGATCGGTTTGCGAGTCATTTCGAGTCCTAATGTGAAATGATGGTTCACAATAATGTTTTAGATTGGGACTTCGGATCGCGAATCATTTGATTTAGATCGGAACTTCACGTATGGCGTTTCATTTTATACAGATCGTTTCACTAATCATTCCGAGTCCTGATCTGAAATGAAGGTTCGTAAATAATTTTTCAGATCGGGACTTCGGATCGAGAATAATTTGATTCAGATTGAAACTTCAAGAGGGTTCACGGACGATTTGATTTAGAACGGAATTTCACGTATCGTGTATTATTTGATTCAGATCGGTTCGTGAATCATTTCGAGTCCTGATCTGAAATGATGGTTCGCAAATCATTATACAGATCAGAACTTTAGATCGCGAATCATTTGATTTAGATCTTCAAGCGGGTTCGTGAAGCATTTGATTTAGATCGGAACTTCATGTATCGTGTATCATTTGATTCAGATCGGTTTGTGAATCATTTCAAGTCCTGATGTGAAATGATGGTTCGCGAATCATTTAATTTAGGAATTTCACGTACGGTATTGTGTATCATTTGATTCAGATCGGTTCGCGAATCATTTGATTCACATCGGTTCACGAATCATTTGATTCACATCGGAATTTCAAGCAGGTTCGTGAATCATTTGATTTAGATCGGAACTTCACATATTGTTTATCATTTGATTCAGATCAGTTCACGAATCATTTGATTCACATCGATCATTTGATTCTGATCGGTTCACGAATCATTTGATTCAGATCGGAACTTCACATTCTGCATATCATTTGATTCTGATCGGTTCGCGAATCATTTGATTGACATCGGAACTTCACGTATGGCGTTTCATTTTATACAGATCGTTTCACTAATCATTTCGAGTCCTGATCTGAAATGAAGGTTCGCAAATCATTTTTCAGATCGGGACTTCGGATCGAGAATCATTTGATTCAGATTGAAACTTCAAGAGGGTTCACGAACGATTTGATTTAGAACGGAATTTCACGTATCGTGTATAATTTGATTCAGATCGGTTCGTGAATCATTTCGAGTCCTGATCTGAAATGATGGTTCGCGAATCATTATACAGATCAGAACTTTAGATCGCAAATCATTTGATTTAGATCTTCAAGCGGGTTCGTGAAGCATTTGATTTAGATCGGAACTTCATGTATCGTGTATCATTTGATTCAGATCGGTTTGTGAATCATTTCGAGTCCTGATGTGAAATGATGGTTCGCGAATCATTTAATTTAGGAATTTCACGTACGGTATTGTGTATCATTTGATTCAGATCGGTTCACGAATCATTTGATTCACATCGGAATTTCAAGCAGGTCCGTGAATCATTTGATTTAGATCGGAACTTCACGTATTGTTTATCATTTGATTCATATCAGTTCGCGAATCATTTCGAGTCCTAATGTGAAATGATGGTTCGCAAATAATTTTCAGATTGGGACTTCGGATCGCAAATTATTTGATTTAGATCGGAACTTCACGTTCTGCATATCATTTGATTCTGACCGGTTCGCAAATCATTTGATTTAGATCGGAACTTCACGTATTGTTGATATTGCGAATCATTTTTCAGATCTTCGGATCGCGAATCATTTGATTTAGATCTGAACTTCATATTCAGATAGGATCGCAAATTATTAGATTTAAATTTGAGCTTCGGACCAGGTTCGCAAATCATATCACGAGTGGAATGATTCGTGAGTATAGATCTGAAATAATGGTTTGCGAATCATTATTCAAATGGAGACTTTGCATTGCGAATCATTTGATTTAGATCGGAAGTTCAGGAGCGTGTTTGCGAATCAATTGATTCAGGTACTTGGAGGTGGTTCACAAATCTTTTTTTTTTTTTTTCAATTTAATAGTAGAAAACATTAAACATAAAGAATTAAGCCAGTACTGTTATAAAAACAAAACAAGGAAAAGAGAAGAAAGTATGCCCAAATACAAACCCCTTAAGAAAATTAACTGTGGATTTACTATAGTGAAAGTGTAGTAACTATGTGATTTTTTTGTATAACCAGTTTTACTACAAATACTGTAGTTAAACTTTTTAAACTGTAGTTAACAAAACCATGGTTCATTGTCATAAGGGATGTGTTGCCAGATTAACAAAAAAGTGAGCATAAGAGAATAAGGAATCCTGATGAAGGCATTAATGAGTGGCTCTCAGTGTATCTGACCTTTGGCTCAGGATGACCTCCAGGTATGTCTAACAGGCCTGCAGCCTCTGCCACTTTCTGACTTCTCCTCAGCAGGACGACATCTCCGTCTGCGGTGGCCATGACGGCACCCACCCCCAGCGGCTGTGCGAGGAAGGCCTGAGGATCTGCACATTCGTTCTGTCCGTGACTCTGCAGATTCCCTGCCTCTCGAGACCAGTTAGTCCCGAGATAGTCTTTATAACAAGTCAGGCCTAATTGTAATGTTAGAACGCACGATTGCTCATTTTTCGCCAATCTGTTTGAGGACTTATCAGCACTTTCTAATTGGTCTCCTTCACCACACTGTGAGGCCTGTTCTGCCACTGGTCCGTTTTCCATGACAGAAAGCACCGCTGAATGCAATCTGAATTTGGCTCCATTGAAGAGCCACGGTTCTTTGGCCAATCGGTCGCTCCACACGGCTTCAATGTGCTGCTCGATTTCTGGAAAACTCTGCCGATTGAACCTAGTGTGGGATTGAAGCAACAAAATGTTTTGGTTAAAATACGGCCACTTCGTTCATTACAGTGCTATTTTGTGACTATTTAATATTTAAAAGTACAAATATTCTTATGACATTAAATTATAAAAAAAAAAAAAAAACATTTACAGTTGAGGTCAAAAGTTTACATCCCCCTTTCAGAATCTGCAAAACGTTAATTATTTTACCAAAATAAGAGGGACCATACAAAATGCATGTTATTGTTTATTTAGTACTGACCTGAATAAGAGATTTCACATAAAAGATGTTTACATATTGTCTACAAGAGAAAATAGTTGTAGAGTTTATAAATATGATCCCATTCAAATTGTACTTACCCTTGATTCTTATTAATGTGCTCTTGCCTGAATGATCCAAGGCGGTGTTTTTTGTTTAGTGATAGTTGTTCATGAGTCCCTTGTTTGTCCTGAACAGTTAAACTGCCTGCTATTCATCAAAAAAAACTTCAGGTTCCACAAATTCTTTGTTTTTTTGCATTTTTGTGTATTTGACTCCTTTCCAACGATTACTGTATGATTTTGAGATCCATCTTTTCACACTGAGGACAACTGAGAGACTCATATGCAACTATTACAGAAGGGTCAAACGCTCACTGATGCTTCAGAAGAAGAAAAAAACATGCATTAAGCGCCAGGGGGTGAAAACTTTTGAACAAAATGTAGGTGTGCACATTTTTCTTATTTTGCCTAATTTTTTTCATTAAGTACTGCCCTCCAGAAGCTACAGAAGATACTTACATGTTTCCCAGACGACAAAATAAGTCAAATTTACCCTGATCTTCAAATTCTGGGAAACATGCAACTATCTTCTATAGCCTCTGAAAAGCAGTACTAAATGGAAAAAAAATCATATTTAGGCAAAATAAGAAGAATGTACACATCTCCATTCTGTTCAAAAGTTTTCACCCCCTGCTCTTGATGCATTGTGTTTCCTTTTGAAGCATAAATGAGCGTTTAAACCTTCTGTAATAGTTGCATATGAGTCTCTCAGTTGTCCTCAGTGTGAAAAGATGGATCTCAAAATCACACAGTCATCGTTGGAAAGTGTTCAAATACACAAAAACGCTGGAAACCAAATGATTTTTCAGAAGAACAGCAGGCAGTTGAACTGTTCAGGACAAACAAGAGACTCATGAACAACTATCACTAAACAAAAATAACAACTGTGGATCATTCGGGTGAGAACACAATATTGAGAATCAAGTATGTAAACTTTTAAACTGGGTCATTTTTATAAATCCAACTATTATTTTCTCGTGTGGACTATGTGTAAGCATATTTTATGTGAAATATCTGACTCAGGTGAGCACTAAATAAACAATAACATGTGTTTTGTATGATCCCTCTTGTTTTGAGATACAAATAATTAACATTTGATTTAGCGGATTCTGAAATGTATATGTAAATGTTTGACCTCAACTTTATAATGGTATTTCTACTGTACCTGTCTGAGATTTCTACGTGAACCTGATGTTCTCCAAGAGCCTGTAATGCATCACAGTGCAGCATGAGAGACACCTCTGGATCCATGACAAATCCCTTTCAAACTTCTCCTAAGTGGACTTTCAGCATGGGTGTCTTCTCAGTGAGCTGCCTACCTAGATATGATTTGCGAACCGTGTACATCTAAGTTAACGTTAGACAGAAAGTTTGTTTTGAGACAAGAGTTATGAAACTGACAGATACCTAACGTTACTATAAAAACAGTTCAACAGGCCTTACAAACGGCGAACTAAGTTAATAGAAAGATGCTGTTTCATTTCTAAGAAAATATTACATTAAAACACTTTGAGACTGCTTTTCATTCTGTTGTTTACAATATTTAGCTACCAAGCAAACTTACTTCCTTACCTAAACCGTACACAGCCGGACTCTTAACTGAACAACTTCCGGAAAGCGCCGGACTTCAAAATAAAAGTCAGTAACCTGAGCGTCTGCTGAAAACTGAAAACGACAGAGAAGATAAAATAGAACAAACAACTAAACATACTGTATTTAAATAAAACTCATTATATACGCTATATTTTCTTAAGATTTTAAAAAAATATATACTTTGTATTATTAGAGAAACTCACATGAGAGCACAGAACTGTAACAAAATATTTAACGTTTTCCACATCAATCATGTTGTTTTGTACATGTGTGACGAGAAAACCAGTCATAAGAGTCAACTTTTTAAATTAGATTATATAATCCTAATAAATAAGCTTTCCATTGATGTATGGTTTGTTAGGATAGAACAATATTTGGTCGAAAATCTAGAATCTGAGGGTGCAAAAAATTCAAAATATTGAGAAAATGGCCTTTAAAGGTGTCCAAACGAAGTCCTTCGCAATGCATATTACTAATCACAAATTAAGTTTTGATATATTTACGGTAGGAAATGTACAAACTATCTTTATGGAACATGATCTTTGTTTAATATCCTAAAGATTTTTGGCATTAAAGGATCATTTTGACTCAATGTATTGTTGCCTATTGCTACAAATGTATTTGTGCTACTTCAGACTGGTTTTGTGGTCCAGGGTCACATATAAATAATTTTGCCATGGCAACAGATAGACAGCTTTGCCTAAGTGGACTAAATTTAAACAAAATGATATGAATAGAAAATTGCATTTTTTTTGCAAGTTTTGCATACTTGGACACCACATTTTTATCCCAAGTGAGGAGTAAAATTCATGTTTAGCTGACTTTAAACTGACATTTGATCAAAAAGCTTACCATTTATTTCTTTAATATTTAATCAACAAAAAATTCTTCAATCATCATACACTTTGAAAGCAAAGAAAAATATATTAGTTCATTTTTAGTTCGGCTAATGTTTACAAAAAAGAAACTTTCTTAACCCAGCACTATTAAAGGAGTAGTTCACTTTCAGAACAAAAATTTACCGATATTGTACTCACCCCCTTGTCATCCAAGATGTTCATGTCCAGTCGTAAAGAAAGTTTTTTGAGGAAAACATTTCAGGATTTCTCTCCATATAGTGGACTTCTATGGTGCCCCGAGTTTGAACTTCCAAAATGCAGTTTAAATGCAGCTTCAAAGGACTCTAAACGATCCCAGCCGAGGAAAAAAAGGTCATATCTAGCAAAATGATGGGTTATTTTCCAAAAAACATTTACAATTTATATACTTTTTAATCTCTACACAGAGTACACACAGAGCTAGACAAGACGAGCACTTGAGGTTAAAAAGTATATAAACTGTTTAAATTGTAATTTTTTAGAAAATAACCAATCGTTTCGCTAGATAAGACAATTCTTTCCTTGGCTGGGATCATTTAGTGTCATTTCAAGCTGAATTTTGGAAGTTCAAACTCGGGGGCACCATAGAAGTCCACTATATGGAGAGAAATCCTGAAATGTTTTCCTCAAAAAACTATTTCCTTACAACTGAAGAAAGAAAGATACGAACATCTCGGACGAAAAGGAGGGGAGTATTATCTGTAATTTTTTACAGATTTTGTTCTGAAAGTGAACTACTCCTTTAAGACTTCAAACCACAGATGTTAGCTTTCTCAAACACTGATATTACAAAGACAAGCCAACAATGTTTGATCAAAAAAAAAAAAAAAATCAAGTTTCTTTGCTGCATTTTTATTTTACATTTTCAAATGGGATTTTTTTTCTTTTTGTGAAACCAAAGCCAGCCTGATCAAATCACACAGACATAAATGATAGAAATAGTCGTGACACACATTCTCAAATATTACTTTCTTAACAAACATATCAAGTTGCCAATTTAGGCAACTTATTTTCTGGACATCAAGAAGAGAGAGGTTGCCCATGAGACAACCGTCTGCAATTCCCAGGTTTTTAAAAAAACAATGTAAAAGTGTTCTGAAAAGACAATAGAACTACACTTTTTATATTCGGTCCAGAACTAGAAGTATTAAAATTTAGCTATTCATGTTTAGGGAATAGAACGTGCGAGACAAGACCACCAAACCAAAAGAACAAAAACTTAAAAATAACATAACTGGTCATCATCATCATCAAAAAAAGACTTTAAACTAATTAAATACCCTCATATAACTATTATACAGAAGAAAAAAAATGTGTCTAAGAATACAAAACAATTCAGTTGCATGATTGATTTGTATATTCTAAGCATTACAGAATCAGATAAAAATTATCTGATACGTGGTCAAGTCATCAATCATTTTCTTTATAATAAGAATGGCCAGTGCAAAAAAAAAAAAAAAAAAAAACAGGTCAGTGGTTTACAAAGCAATGCATCCCAAAAAAAGGGAAAAAAAGATTCATTTCACGGTTTAATTTATCGACAGGTGCATCTAATGGCAATCATCTCCTCGTACTCCTTGTATGCAATAGAGCCGTCGTTCTCAATGGTCAAAACACTCAGTGGATTATATTCTGAAGGTACGCATGAAGGTCTAGGCACAGAGGAGTCTAGCTTCTCATAAATGATGTTCTGAACCATCGTGTGCACCGGCGACCCATAAATAAATCCCACAGCCCTCGGACAAGACCCCTTACAGTACCTCGGATTGTATTTGTGAGGCGCGATGATCCAATGATCCAGTTTGAGCTGACTGAAGCTCACTTTGAAATCATACAGGTCACAGTCATCTGTTGGAAAGTCGTACATGGGGACGAGTTTGGGCATGCTGGTTTCTGCATTCGGCGAATTGGTGCTCTTTAGTGTCCCTCGTCTCTTTCGTGAAGTTGAATCCCACCATGTGGACTTTCCATCCCAGTGGTTTGAGGTCAAGTCCACCATTCTACCTCGAGTGGCTCTTCTCTGGTACGCAACCTCGCTGGTGTCATTAAGGTACAGAAGAAGAGATGGAGATCTGTGAGTTAGCTCCACTGGGCTCTTGTGAACCTGGCCTCCAGCTCTGGGGATCATGTCTTCAACGCAGGTCAGGTTGATCAGCAAATGGATGTACTTTTTATGGGCTTGAATGAGAGGATGGAGGAAGGAGGTCACGTCGACTTCCACCCAGCGGCGGCGGACTCTTCTCTCGGTGTGGACGCGGAAGCTGAGGAGAGGGACCGACTGCTGCGTGCCGAGATGCGGAGAACACATTTGATCCTTCGAGGGCTTCTGTTCTTTGACGTCGAGGTAGCAGAGCGATGTGAAGGGGGCGATGTGGTTGTGGTCAAAAGAGTAAAGCAGGACCGACTTGAGTAGCTGCTCCTGAGACCTCACTCGGTTCAGACTGTAGGAAATGTCTTGCATGAAGAACTCTGCCAAGATAACACATAAAAATAGTTGAGGAACACATCCTTTGCTTGATCTCAGTTACTTGTGTTTATTTTCTGCTTGCGAGTGACTGTTGATTTCTTGAATGCAGTTTGTTCAGAATGAAAGAATGTCAACCAGAGGTCCCCAGCTCACATTTTTGACATTTTTGATTTTGCTATTATTTTCTGGTGAAATACCTGAAATCGCCTGAGATTTGAAGCCAAATTACAGGATGGTAAAAATGACTTTAGAAAGATGGCAGCATCATTTTATTATTTTTGCACAGAGATCTGTTGACCCGGCAAACTGTGTTGAAATATATGTGACCCTGGACCACAAAACCAGTCTTAAGTCGCTGGGGTATATTTGTAGCAATAGCCAAAAATACATTGCATGGGTCAAAATTTTTGATTTTTCTTTTATGCCAAAAATCATTAAGAAATTAAGTGAAGTTCATGTTCCATGAAGATTTTTTGTAAAATTCATACTGTAAAGATATCAAAATGTAATTTTTGATTTGTAATATGCATTGTTAAGAACCTAATTTGGACAACTTTAAAGGTGATTTTCTCAGTCTTTTTGATTTTTTTGCATCCTCAGATTTCTGATTTCAAATAGATGTATCTCAGCCAAATATTGTCATATCCTAACAAACCATACATCAATAGAAAGCTTATTTATTGAGCTTTCATATGATGTATACATCTCAGTTTTGTCAAATTTAACCTTATGACTGGTTTTGTGGTCCAGGGTCACATATATGCCAATGGTGACAGTTCAAATATGGGCATAAAGCACTTTGTTTCTTTTCTGCAAAGTGGCTATAACTCAAGACATATTAAATATTACTTAATGCCCTTTTAGATTTTGGGTCTTAACAAACTTTCCTTTTAAATGTCTTTATTTAGCTGCTCCTGAGACCTCACTCGGGTCAGACTGTATAGGAAATGTCCTGGATGAAGACCTCTGCCAAGATAACAGAGAATTGTTGAGGCACACATCCTTTGCTTGACCTCAGTTATTTGTGTTTATTTATTGCTTGCGAGTGACTATTGATTTTTTGAATGTAGTTTGTTCAGAATGAAATGGGGTCAACCAGAGGTCCCCAGCTCAAATTTTTGATTTTGTTAATATTTTGTCTGGTGATAGAAATATATAAATGAAGAAGAAAGCCATGCATTTACAGAGTACACTTTAAAAAATAAAGGTGCTTCACGATGCAATAGAAGAACCTTTTTTTTTCTAAATGGTTCCATAAAGATCCTTTAACATCTGAAGAACCTTTGTTTCACAAAAGGTTTTTTTGTGGTGAAAGAAGGTTCTTCAGATTATAAAAAGGGACAAAAGAGATGGTTCTTTAAAGAACCTTTGACTTAATGGTTCTTTGTGGAGCCAAAAATGATTTTTCTATTGCATCGCTTTAAGAACCTTTTTAAGCACCTTTATTTTTAAGAGTGTAATCCACTGTTTTGTAGAGGAAGGTCAAAAATGACAATTTTCACCTGAGATTTGGAGCCAAATTACAGGGGGGGAAAATGACTTTAGAGAGATGGCAGCATCATTATATTATTTTTACACAGAGATTAGTAGCTCTGTTAGTGAAATCTGTTGACTTTAGCTGTCTTTGTTGCATTATAATGTCACAATGGTGACTGTTCAAAAATGGGCAAAAAGCACTTAACGTTTCTTTTCTGCAAATTTTGCATGGCTGTAACTCAAGAAATATAAAAAATATATTAATGCCCTTTTAGATTTTAGGTCTTAACAAACTTTCCTTTTAAACGTCAGACTGTAGGAAATGTCCTGAATGAAGAATTCTGCCAAGATAACACATAGAATTGTTGTGGAACACATCCTTTGCTTGACTTCAGTTATTTGTGTTTATTTACTGCTTGCGAGTGACTATTGATTTTTTGAATGCAGTTTGTTCAGAATGAAATAATGTCAACCAGCTCACATTTTTGATTTTGTTAATATTTCTTTTTTTTTTTTTTTTTTTTTGTGAACGAAATGCATAAATGAAGAAGAAAGCCATGCATTTACTGAGTACACTCTTATAAATAAAGGTGCTTTATGATGCCATAGAAGAACCTTTTTTGTCTAAATGGTTCCAGAAAGATCCTTTAACATCTGAAGAACTTTTCTGTTTCACAAAAGGTTCTTTGTTGCGAAAGAAGTTCTTCAGATTATAAAAAAGGGAAGAAAGAGATGGTTCTTTAAAGAACCTTTGATTAAAAATGGTTCTCTTATGGCATCACTTGAAGAACCTTTTAAAGCACCTTTATTTTCAAGAGTGTAATCCACCGTTTTGGCATGATAATAAAGAATAAAGAAACTGATTTATAACAATAATACATAAGACAAAGACATAAATGGCAGTTAGGCTGTTAGATGCAACTTCTACATAAGTATATAAAGCCATAATTTTGCTCATCCATTTAATCAAAGATTTCTAATCAAAGAAATTAGAAGAGAACAGAATAAAATCTTATGGCTTTGAAATGACATGAGCAAATTATAACTTTTCATTTAGATTGAACTATCCTTTTAAGATCCACCAATCAGAGAATTCATTGTTAGGTCTCCATGTCACAACTAAATTGAGAAAATTGTATATATTTGAGTATTTTGCATTAAATGTTATATATTTTGCACTTACATTAAATATGTAGTTCAATGCCACATAAAAGTAGTACACAGTCTAGTCTCAGATTTTTGTCTCAAAAAATATTTTGTAGGTGGCAGTTTTGGTTCATGGCTTGGAAGTCTATATAAATTGTGTAAATAATAATAATAATAATAACCTAGGAAAAAATTGAATAGGAAATGTGTCTAATTATCTCAGAAACATTTTTTTTTTCTTTTTGCATTTAATACATTTTGCCTAAAGCATAACATACTTATTAACTTTACTGAACAGTAGTATAAAAAGCAATATCACACTTGTAATCATGCTGTTGCATAAATAGTAGGGGAGAGCGGGGTAAGTTGTCACACTGTTCATAACTCCAACACTAGAAGCTCTATCTCAAAAATTAAATTAGTCACTATTCTATAGTCAACCTCCTTTTCACATGTGGTCAAGACTGCTCAAATCTGAGGTGAGCACAATTTTTTTTTTTTTTACCTAAAAGGTTAAAAAAAAATCACTTTAAATATTCTTCAGTACAACTTTGTTTGGTATAGATGTTAAAAATTATTATTTTGCACAAAATAGAGGAGAAAATAACGTGTCTTTTGATAGCTGACGTGCTATGTTGAGCTAACCCTGACATTTAGCCAACATTAGCATACATGTCAATTTGGGGCAAGTGGTCACATGTGACAACTTGCCCCAGTACAAATACATGCTCAAAAAAAAAAAAAAAAAAGTGCCAGAATTGTTACTCTGAAGATAAGTCTGATTAATCAGATACAGGGCATCTATTGTGTTCAGAGGTTACACATATTAAGTTAAACAAGTTATCTGCAGCATTTCATTCAGTTTTCATGGATTTATGTGCAAGCCAGAGAACATAAGTTTAAAGTTTAAAGTTGTAAAAAAAAAAAAAAAATGTGTATTGTTTTTTTTTTTTTTTTTCAAATTCTCTAGGCATAATTGTTCATATTAATCACATATTAATAAAATAATCACAATTAAGTAGTTGTTCTTATTTTTAGATAATCTAGTGTGACAATTTACCTGCCGATGGGGCAAATTGTCACAAGTGCGCATTCTCTATTCAACAGTCTACAACTCCTTAATGAGATAAGATATGAAAATGTAATATGTGCCCAAGACTTCCTTCTTTCATTTGGTAAGACATTTATTACATTGTGGTGTATGGTGCTCAGTAAAAGCTCGACAGTGTGAAAGGTGTGACAACTTACCCCGCTCTACCCTAAACATTCTGATCAAGCTCTCAGATTCAGATACTAGAGGAATCAGAAGTGCTATACCTCGGTTTTGCTCGAGACACTCCTCTCTAGGGGTGATCAGGCGGGCAGTGTTGTACAAATGGGAGGCCTCTTGATTCCTGTCCGGTTTGGATGATAGTTTATAGAGCCTCTTCATGTATCGCACATATCTGGAGTCAGGTTTGGTTCGTGGTGTGAAATCTCCCCAAGGGTTTTGCTCTGATAAAGCCTTCAGCAAAGGGCTCAGGATATTACCATGGTGAAGGGAGACGTCGGGTTCAACAGACTCGTTTTCAAAGTTGTAGCACGATGTGAATGACAAGCTGATGACCGCGAGAACCACAAAGAAACAACGCGCACTGCGTTCAAAAAGCGGCGTCGCCATAATAAATGCAGTCCGGAGAAGACTTCAGAGTCTCCGGCCCAAACCGCACTTCCGTCGCCCTTACCTGACAGACAGGTGTGCGCAATTAGGCCGGTTTTTGCCAATGTGGGCTTCCACAAAATGTTAATATTGTACGATTTCAGAGATTTTGACTTTACACGTCTCAAACAACGCGACATTTCTTTTAGATTCGCTATCGACAGGTTCAAGTTAAAGTTTCGGTTTGGATTTTATAGCCTAGGCAAAAGAGCGCACTTTGTAAACAAAAGACACGGTTATTGACAACAACTTGTTAGCACTTGAGGGTCTGCGTTATGTAACTGCCATTCATAAATTAATTAAACATATTTATAAGCTTTTCACTGCTGTACAGAATATTTATTTAGGATGAGCTGAAGTCGTTTTTTCCCGGATATGTCCTTGCCAGGGTCTCTAATTTGCCTAAAATGTCTGGATTTTGTCTTTGTTATGCTATTGTTTTCATACTTGATGAAGGTAATGATTGAAAAGTATTTTGACCAATGGCGTGCAGGCACTTCATAATCGACCAATCGTTGCGAGCGAGGAGGCGGGATTTACAGACAATGGCAAAAGCAATTCAAATACATGTACATTATCCTCCTAAGAGTAAGACCCGAGCTTTGGCTTGCATTTTGGATTTCTTTTAGCTATCTGGGGTTAGGAGGAATCAATAAATATAATAACCAGATATTATCTTTGAACATGATCAACTTTTTTCAACTTTTTTAAATTCTTTCCAGACCACATTTTCACGGTTTTTTGCTAACATTTTCAAAATTTTCAACGAATAAAAATCAGTGTAAATTTATTTATAACACATGCAATGTCAGTTTATACTGTTGTAAACTATACTGTAAATTTTTATTTTTTATTTTTTACAAATTCTTGGCTTTTTAATAAAAAAATAGGCTTTTATAGTTACATATTTTTTTTACATTTTTAACAAATAAAAATCTATGTAAAGTTATTCATCATGTATGCAAAGTGAGTTTATACTGCTATAATCTATTGTAAATTGATGTTTTCTAACTAATTCTTCCCAAACTACAAATGTTGCTAACATTTTTACATTTTCAACAAAAAAAAATCAATGTAAAGTTATTTATCACACTGTTTTAAACTAATGTAAATTGATGTTTTCTAACAAATTCTTCCTAAACGAATTTTTTTGCGAACATTTTTACATTCTAAATGAATAAAAATAATTGTTAAGCTATTTATCACACATGCAATGTCAAATTACACTGTTGTACTTTATTGTAAATTGATGTTTTCTAACAAATTCTACCCAAACTACGTTTTCACAGTTACATTTTTTGCTAACATTTTTACATTTTCAACAAAGTTAAGTCCCATTGTCCACATGTGTACATCAAGTTTAGCGGAATAGTACATTTTTACTGTTATGAAAATGTGTCAAATTATCATGCCAAATTAATCATACAACACTTTTATTCTTAGTGCATTGAATAAAATATCTAAATCAGTGTTTTTAAACATGATTAGTGAAATTATTAATGTTCTTTGCTCACAATATTTAGTGAGCATAGGTGAATTTTGTTTTGGATGGTACCCTGAAACCTGCCAATTTTTTAAAGAAATATTTACTGCTTTCTATGTGAAAATACTTAAAAATGTAATTTATTCCTGTGATACAAAACTGCATTTTCAGCATCATTACTTCAGTCTTCAGTGTCACATGATCCTTCAGAAATCATTCTAATATGCTGATTTATTATCAATGTTAAAAACAGTTGTGATGCTTAATTTTTTTAACCTTTTTTCAGAATTCATTGATCAATAAATGGATAAAAAGAACAGCATTTATTTAAAACAAAGGTTTTCTAACAAGACACACTACTGTTCAAAAGTTTTCAGTCAGTAGATTTTATTCTGTTATTTTTTAAAGAAATCAATACTTTTATTCACCAAGGATGTGTTAAATTAATAAAAAGTGATAGCATAGGTTTACGTTGTTAGAAAAGATTAATATTTTGAATTCTGTTCTTTTTAACTTGTTATTCATCAAAGAATACTAAAAATTCTAATAATAAAATCAGCATATTAGAATTATTTCTGAAGACTGATGAACAGCTGATGAAAATTTAGCTTTGCATCACAGGAATAAACTATATTTTAAAGTATATTAAAATAATTTTATATTTTAATAGCATTTTGCGATATTAGTGTTTTTTTTTTTCTGTATTTTTTGATCAAATAAATGCAGCCTTGATGAGCATAAGAGACTTCTTAAAAAAAAACATGACTGATCCCAAAACTTTTGAGCAGCAGTGTATGTGCAATTTAATAATTTAATGATAATTTTGCAACATTACTTCAAATTGCCAACCTTTATTAAAAATGAATGACTTCAGTCACCCTTTTAAAATTCCTGCATGTAAAATGGTTACCTTTATTAAATTATTTTTTAACTACTTAAGGCTTTTTCACTTCCACGGTTGCTAACAAATATGATTGTTGTTGGTGTTTTGAGTGAAATATCAATGCATCCATTCTTTACATTGATAGCCTACATGATAAATGCCATATAAATGCACCAAAACACACTCTTAAAAACAAAGGTGCGTCAAGATGCCATAGAAGAACCTTTTTTTGTCTAAATGGGTCTATAAAGAACAATTAACATCTGAAGAACCTTTCTGTTTCACAAAAGGATCTTTGTGGTGATCTTTCAGGTTCTTCAGATTATAAAAAGTAAAGAGATGGTTCTTTAAAGAACCTTTGGCAGAATGTTTTTTTTTTTTGTGGATCCAAAAATGGCATCGCTGTTTAAGCACCTTTATTTTTAGGAGTGTACAATGATAATATTAGGGTCCACACCAGCACACAACAGCGTTCTGTTTATTATAAACGCAAATTTATGTCCACTGCCACTTTAAATGCTCAGTCTCTTTTGATTCTGTCAGTGTTATCATTCATCAGATGGGAAAAAAAAATCATTCCAATAATAAAAAAATAAGGGTATTGCTCCTCTGTGGACTGAGCTATTTTAATAGAATTATTATTTTAACTTTAGAATATCATACTTGGTTTAAATGGCCTGTATCTAATTTATAAGCATTTTTTCTTCCATGACACTTGCATAGAATTGAGGCCGTTTAATGTTGAGGCCAACCGTGGGATCCTGCATAATGACTGAGAAATGACAAAAGAGAAACATCCCAGAGGTCAAACAATGACCCTATAAATTAGTCAGCAAAGCACAAAGAACTATTATTTTGCTTTATCTAACACAGACATACTAACTGCCTTTGCTTGTGACAAATACAAAATGCTGAGAACATAAAATCAAGAATTCACAACTCATCCAACAACATTTATTTACATAAACTTGAATTGAATATTTACTACCAGCAATCAAAGAATTAACGCTTAATGTGTAGCTTACAGTGCCTTGCGAAATTATTCATACCCCTTCATTTTCACATTTTGTTATGTTGCTACCTTATATTAAACTACTTTTAAAAAAAAAATTCCCACATCAATCTACACTCCCTACTCCATAATGGCAAAGCAAAAAATAGGCTTTTAACATTTGTTCCTTTTCTGGGACACTCGAAATGTAGCTCAGGAGCATTCATATTGCTTCTAGATGTTCCTGCACTTGGAGTGGAGTTAAACTGTGGCAAATTCATTTGAATGAGTCTGATTTAGAAAGGCACACACCTCTCAGAAAAGGTCTAACAGCTGAAAATACATCTCAGAGCAAAAACCAAGTCCTGAGGTCAAGATAACTGCCTTTAGAGCTCAGTGACAGACTTGTGTTAAGGCAATGATCTAGGGAAGAGTTCAGAAACAAATCTGCTGCATTGAAGGTTCACAGAAGCATTATCCATAATAGAAGATGATTGGAACAATCTAGAAAATGTCTGCCAGCCCCCATCCAAGCTGACAGAGCTTGAGAGGTGAAAAGGTGAGGCAAAGAATGGCAGATAATTGCCAAATGCAGATGTGCAAAGCTTGTCACATCAGACCCAAAAAGACTTGAGGCTGTAAAGGTGCTTCAACTATGCACTGAATACTTATGCAATGTACTTATTTCAGTGTTTTATTTTTAGTAAATCTGTAAAATTAGCAAATCTGGTTTTTGCTTTGTCATTATTATGGTGTATGGAGTGTAAATTGATGTGGGGAAAAACTAATTTAAAGCCGTTTAACATAATGCTCCAACAAAACTAAATGTGAAAAAAAATGAAGGGGTATGAATACTTTTGTGCAGAAATTAGGCTCGGAATAGCACGTTCAACAACCACTCTGAACCCAAAGGATATACTTTCTGAAACAACCTTCACCTCGCAGTTAAACAAGAGCAGATTTAACCGAGAGGCAAGGGCACTTGCATCATTCCAGATCACTGCACAGCAGTCAAAAAGCTCTGAATGAAGTTATGCTAAGCTCCGGCGCCCATGAAATCACGCCTGAATCACTGCCTAACTGTGACAAAGGCCTCATTATATTTTTCAGGCTGTTTCCAACGTTGATAAATTCCTGCTTATTCTACACATTAGATCGGTAAAGTGGTTATCTGCTTAAGTTTGCCCTAAGCTTGTGTATAAATGAAAGAACCGAGCTACAGTTTATCTCTTCAGTATTACACAGACATCACATTAAGCATAAAACGAGGACGACAAAATTCAAGGACGACTAGCTACATCCCACACAGAGGCCTCTGGCTCCATTCATTCAGCAGCATGAGTGTTTCTCTAGGCATTATTCACAGCACAGCAATCAGATAAGAGAGATGACAGAGTTACTGTTTGAGGAAAGCCAGAAAATGATCTCACGAGTCACAGGGGGACATCATTTTTCTGACAATGAAGCATATTTTGCCTCAGATTTGCATTATAAAGGGTTTAGATTTTTGAGGGCTTTTTTGTAATTCCTAAAATACTCAAAAATGATTCGGAATAGATTAAAATTCTTTTCACTCTATTCTTCTCACCATAAATTTGAGGAGTAGTTCACTTTCAGAACAAAAATGTACAGATAATGTACTCACCCCCTTGTCATCCAAGATGTTCATGTCTTTCTTTCTTCAGTCATAAAGAAATTATGCTTTTTGAGGAAAACGTTTCAGGGGTTCTCTCCATATAATGGACTTCAATGGTGACCCGAGTTTGAACTTCCAAAACCCAGCTTCAAAGGGCTCTAAACGATCCAAGACGAAGAAAAGAAGGGTCTTATATAGTGAAACGATGGGTTATTTTCAAAAAAAAAAAAAAGACATTTTATATACTTTTTAACCTCTTAAAATTCAAAAATTAAGATTAAAAAGTATGTAAGTTGTAAATGTTTTTGGAAAATAACCCATCGTTTCACAAGATAAGACCCTTCTTCCTCGGCTGGGATCGTTTAGAGCCCTTTGAAACTGCATTTTGGAAGTTCAAACTCGGGTCACCATTGAAGTCCACTATATGGAGAGAAATCCTGAAACGTTTTCCTCAGAAAACATAATTTCTTTACGACTGAAGAAAGAAAGACATGAACATCTTTGATGACAAGGGGGTATATTATCTGTCAATTTTGTTCTGAAAGTGAGCGTCTCCTTTAAAGGCAGTTCAATTAGTACTCACCCTCAGGCCATCCGAGATGTAGATGAGTTTGTTTCTTCATCAGACTTTGGGAAATGTAGCTTTGCATCAGTTGCTCACCAGTGGATCCTCTGCGGTGAATGGGTGCCGTCAGAATGAGATCACAAACAGATGATTAAAAAAATCATAGTAATCCACACCACTCCAGTCTATCAGTTAACATCTTGTGAAGACAAACGCTGTGTGTTTGTAAATTTTAAACTGTTGCTTTTGGCTAAAATATGAGTCCTTTAACCTTAATATTGCTTTCGACATTAATCATCTCATCTGAGAAATCTGCACCGATCAAGCATTGTTTACAAGCCAAAACAGCTCTAGATTTTGATGAGAGAGGCACTTTTTCACTAGATGGATTATTACTGATTATGGACATATTTAATATACACTCTTAAAAATAAAGGTGCTCCACGATGCCATAGAATAGCTTTTTTGGTCTAAATGGTTCCATAAAGAACCTTTAACACATGAAGAACCTTTCTGTTTCACAAAAGTTTCTTTGTGGTGAAAGAAGGTTCTTCAGACTAAAAAAATGTAAGAAAGAGATGGTTCTTTAAAGAACCAAAAAACGTTCTTCTATGGCATCGCTGTAAAGAAACTTTTAAAGCACCTTTATTTTTAAGAGTGTATTAGCAATGGTTTGAAGTGAAAAAAAACATCTAAATGATGGATTTGTTTCTCATAAACATGCAGCTTTTGGCTTCACGAGACATTAAATGATGAACTGGAGTTGTGTGGATTACTGAGATGATTTTATCAGCCGTTTGGACTCTCATTCTGACGGCACCCATTCACTCCAAAGGATCCATTGGTGAGCAACTGATGTAATGCATTTCTCCAAATCCCCAAACTTATCTACATCTTGAATGGCCTAAAGGTGAGTACATTTTATGGCCCAAATTCACAGACAGGGCTTAGACTAAACCAGGATTAGGCCTTAGTGCAATGAGAACATTTAAGTAATTTTATAAACATGCTTAGAAAGAAACATTACTGGTGTGCATCGAGACAAAACCAAGTCACTGATATATTTTTAGATAAGTGAGTGCAAGTTTCTTTCAGTTGAAACAGCTCAGACTTACATTTTAGTCTAAGACTAGGCTTAAGCCTTGTCTGTAAGTGGTGAGTGTATTAAATTATTAAAATTGCATTAAATAAAAAGTGTTAATACATTTTTAGGCCAACTACTCTTTTAAAGTAATTTGTTTGTATGTTTTGCAGTTACAGCATGAGAATGTTTGAGGAAAAACATTGAGATTTTCATGAAAATGTCAATGTAACCCAACATTTATAACACACTTGCACTCTTAAAAATAAAGGTGCTTTAAAAGGTTCTTCACTTCGATGCCATAGAAGAACCACTTTTGGCTCCACAAAGAACCATTCTGCTTATTCTACACCATTCTTACCTTTTTATAATCTGATGAGCTTTCTTTCGCCACAAAGAACCTTTTGTGAAACAGAAAGGTTCTTCAGATGTTAAAGGTTCTTTATGGAACCATTTAGACAAAAAAGTTTCTTCTATGGCATCGTGAAGCCCCTTTAATTTTAAGAGTGTAAGCCAGTTTTCTTTCATATGACATGGACGTGTTCTTCAGCCTTTTCAGCTGCATTAGTGCTAAAAGCATTTACTTTTCACTTAATCATCTGTAAACACAAGGATGTCACTGTAATCACCAATTAAATTAATAACACATTATATTAAACCTACAACCAATAAGTACGAACAATATTTTTAGAGTGCAATCTTTCAGTTGAGATATTTTACTGCAACAGTTTGCGATTAAGTGCAACACTCTTTCTGGGATCTTCATGATCATTTCTAATGAAGTGGAAGCTTTGCCGACGTCTGTGTTTCTTTTTATGTCCAGCGTCGTGAGTCTGAAACTGAAAGAGTTTACTCAAGGTGGTGAATCCTTTCGGGAGGTCTGAGAGATTCTGTGCATCCCGCTGCAGGCTGTGAGGGTCTCCAAGCATCTTTCTGATTTCAATTGAAACATCTGCACTCAGATAATAATAGGGTTTTTTACCACCGTTGTCCCGTATGTTAGTATCGGCAGCATATTCACACACCAGGATTGATATCACATGTTCACGGCTGTGAATGGCGGCTATGTGGAGAGGTGTGTACCCATCATAAGACTTGGCATTCACATCGATCCCTGCGCCTCTCTGTCTGGAAACATCAATGACTTTACAAACCATTTCACCATTTCCGCTTTTCGCGGCCCAATGCAGGATTGTGAATCCAGACATGAAATTTGGCTTCGCTGCCAGTTGAGGGTCTTGCAGCAAAAGGCTGTAAATCTGGCGCCAGCTTCCCGTGGCTGCTTTCACGAGCCACTCATGCTCCATCGATCCCAAAGGAACTCCATCTGAGACTTTAGCCTCATTACCACCAGGTTTGGTGAGTTTGGTACAACTTCGCAATTGCGGCGAACCCTGTGCCTCCAGCTCCTTTCGTTTGGCTCTCAGAGACCTGTAGAGAAAAACTTCTCCTGCAGCACAAGTCTTGACTTTCATAGTTCGATCGGCGGCTGGTGGTTCTAGGCTTGTAATATCATGTTGCAGCTCACATGATGGAGATTTTATGGCCACAAGAGCAAAAACAGCCCCTGTTTTGCCACTTTTAGCATCACTTGTCACACTGAGCACTCTGGCATTATAGTCAGATGGTCTTTTAGGATGAACAAACTCAGCATCATATGCACTTGTACTGCTCTTGCTCAGAGTTTGTGGTGAGCAAAGGCAATAATTGTTATTAATAATGTCCACATTCTCTACGTTATTGCATGGCGATTCAGTAAAACTGAGTTTTTCACCTGAGATGAATCCTTGGTACTTTTTCTTCACGGCCACATACTTTACATCATCCACTTGTTTGACCACTGCGACGTTGTTAACCAGGCTTTTGAACAGATCTCGGTTGTGTTTCTTTTCCGTCGGGTCGCTGGAGTTTATGAGTCCTTTGAACTTGCTCACAAGCTCCGAGTTTTTCACTTTGCCTCCGCGCTCCAGTAAAAATGTTAAGATCATATCTTGAGTCAAAGCCATTTCAATTCTGCTGTATATTTGTCTTGAGTTGTGTGAGATGTTTCAACAACAACAACCTGCTGTTTCCGGTTATCCTCTGAAATCCGCGTGCTTCCCTTTTATCCAAGACCCGCGCGTGAACGCGCTGCGAATGAAGGATGCGGCTGCGCGTGCACGGCGGAGAGTAGCGGAGTTCACGCGCAGCAGCATCATCACCTCACAGATAGAAAAAGATTTGTAAGTGTGCATCTTGCTCCACAGCTCTTCATTATCTATTTACCTATAAACAAAGGTATTTAAGAACATGTTGACTTATCAAATAACAGCCTTTAATTCTAAAATCATTTTAGCCATAATATTGTGGTTTGCATGCCATCTTCTGGTTAGTTCATTTTTATCGCTCTGCTGCTATTTTTTTTACAAGTAGTATATTCTCCAAACTTTTTTTATGCAAAAATACTATACTATATCGAGGACAATAGAGGACAAAACATCACAAATAATACAAGGAAAAAAGTCAAATAAATAAATGAAATACAAAACAAGCAAATAAATAACGTAACATGAACCAGATGGGGAAATTATACAAGGTTAAACACTGAAAGCAATTTTTGAATTTTGAATTATTATTATTATTATTTAATTTTTTAGCCAATCAAAGACAAAACGTAAGAATTATAATCAACCAGAAAAATTGACAGTAGTGGGTTGTTACTCCAAAATGTACATTTGTGAATAAAACATTTATTTGCCAAGTATAATAAAAAGATTAACAATATATTGAATTTCTCCAGATCTGCAGATGATGAAAAACAAACACACATGCATCATGAGTGTATTAAATTATTAAAATGACATTAAATGTAAAATATTAACACATTTTGGGGCTAAATATTCAATTTAAATTATGTTTGTTTTGCATTTACAGTATGAGAATTTGAGATGGGAGGTAAAACATTGAAATTTGAATGGAAATATCAATGCAACCCAATATTTAACCCAATATAACACCGATTTTGACACTTGAAAAGAACTCTAAAAAACACGAGATTATTTTTCATCATAAACTTACCATTTTGAACTAGACTACTCCATCATACGACAATTTAAAGTTGGTTAATTTTGGGAAACAGCTTTACACAGTCCAGGAATAGTTACAGAGAGCTGCAGGACTGTGAAACGCTGTGACGTTGAAACCCGAAAGTGAAAGTAGCTTTTCATTGATCGCTGAACCAGGAAGCTTGTTTTGGAGTTCGTGCCTGAAGTAACCTGACTAGGAAACATACTGTTTTAACTATAGCAGAAACAGGGATTCGCATTCGGGATTTAACACCAGCTCATTGAAGGTAAGATCACTTCACGACAAACAGCGTCACGATCACTCAGATCACTCACTGCTTATAAGGTTATGTGCGATTGCTTCAGGTTATGTCTCTTATGAAAACATTACACTACGAACCTGTTTGCTTTGACTGTTATAGGAGTTCATTTATCTTGGCAGTGTTATATTAATATCGCCGTTTTTGTGGCATGTCCTTGAGGAAGTCCCCGTTTTTAAAACAACAGCCCATGAAATATGTAGCCTAAAACATTACCCAATGAGGCCGAATATGAGAACCCATATTTGATGAATTTTCCACTTCGCGTTAGTGCACTAGTTTTGCTTGTCCAAGGGCCCTGCCGAAAAAAACTGCTAAAACCAGCCTAAACTCGTTGGAAGTAGCTGGTCCGCCAGTCTGACCATGCAGCCAAAGAGGTGACCATAACCCCTCTAAAACAAGCCTGCTGACCAGCTAAGACCAGGCTGGATGGTCTCTCCATTTTTGAATTTTTTTTTTCAGCTGGGCGTCTCCAAACCTGGTCCTGAAGGGCCAGTTTCCTGCAGAATTTAGCTCCAGCTTGCCTCAACACACCTGCCTGAAAGTTTCTAGCATGCCTAGTGCTGAAAAAACACACAGCTAGAACCAGCCTAAGATGGTTGACTGGTCTTTGCTGGTTTAGGCTGGTCTTCCTGGTTTTAGCTGGTTGTTCCAGCTGGTCTCCCAGCCTGACCAGCTAAGGAAGTGGCCAAAACTTCTCTAAAACCAGCCTGCTAAGACCAGACTGGATGGTTTTAGCTGTTTTTTTCAGCAGGGGGGGGGGGGGGGTCCAAACCTGGTCCTGGAAGGCAGGTGTCCTACAGAGTTTAGCTCCAGCTTGCCTCAACACACATGCCTGAAAGTTTCTAGCAAAAAAACTCAGCTAATACCAGTTTAAGATGGTTGACTGGTCTTTGCTGGTTTAGGCTGGTTTTAGCTGCTTATTCCAGCTAGTCTCCCAGCCTGACCAGCCAAGGAAGTGGCCAGTTTTTAGCTTGTCTAGTGCTAAAAAAAACCCTGTTTACACTAGCCTAAGATGATTGACTGGTCTTAGCTGGTTTAGGCTGGTTTTAGCTGGTCATCCTGGTTTTAGCTGGTTGTTCCAACTGGTCTCCCAGCCTGACCAGCTAAGGAAGTGGCCAGTTTTTAGCTTGTCTAGTGCTAAAAAAAACCCTGTTTACACTAGCCTAAGATGATTGACTGGTCTTAGCTGGTTTAGGCTGGTTTTAGCTGGTCATCCTGGTTTTAGCTGGTTGTTCCAGCTGGTCTCCCAGCCTGACCAGCTAAGGAAGTGGCCAAAACTCCTCTAAAACCAGCCTGCAAAGACCAGACTGGATGGCTGGTTTTAGCTGGTTTCAGCTAATTCCAGCTTAAGATGGTTGACTGGTCTTTGCTGGTTTAGGCTGGTTTTAGCTGGTCTTTCAGCCTGGCTAGGCTGGTCATCCTGGTTTTAGCTGCTTATTCCAGCTAGTCTCCCAGCCTGACCAGCCAAGGAAGTGGCCAGTTTTTAGCTTGTCTAGTGCTAAAAAAAACCCTGTTTACACTAGCCTAAGATGATTGACTGGTCTTAGCTGGTTTAGGCTGGTTTTAGCTGGTCATCCTGGTTTTAGCTGGTTGTTCCAGCTGGTCTCCCAGCCTGACCAGCTAAGGAAGTGGCCAAAACTCCTCTAAAACCAGCCTGCAAAGACCAGACTGGATGGCTGGTTTTAGCTGGTTTCAGCTAATTCCAGCTTAAGATGGTTGACTGGTCTTTGCTGGTTTAGGCTGGTTTTAGCTGATCTCCCAGCCTGACCAGCTAAGGAAGTTTCCAAAACCTCTCTAAAACCAGTCTGCTGACCAGCTAAGACCGGACTGAATGGCCAGATAAAACCAGCCAACCAGCTTAGGCTGGTTTTAGCTGTTTTTTTTTCAGCAGTGGGTCTCCAAACCTGGTCCTGGAAGGACGGTGTCCTGCAGAGTTTAGCTCCAGCTTGCCTCAACACACATGCCTGAAAGTTTATAGCAAAAAAAAAACTCAGCTAATACCAGCTTAAGATGGTTGACTGGTCTTTGCTGGTTTAGGCTGGATTTAGCTGGTCTTTCAGCCTAGCTAGGCTGGTCATCCTGGTTTTAGCTGGTTGTTCCAGCTGATCTCCCAGCCTGACCAGCTAAGGAAGTTTCCAAAACCTCTCTAAAACCAGTCTGCTGACCAGCTAAGACCGGACTGAATGGCCAGATAAAACCAGCCAACCAGCTTAGGCTGGTTTTAGCTGTTTTTTTCAGCAGTGGGTCTCCAAACCTGGTCCTGGAAGGACGGTGTCCTGCAGAGTTTAGCTCCAGCTTGCCTCAACACACATGCCTGAAAGTTTCTAGCAAAAAAAAAAACTCAGCTAATACCAGCTTAAGATGGTTGACTGGTCTTTGCTGGTTTAGGCTGGATTTAGCTGGTCTTTCAGCCTAGCTAGGCTGGTCATCCTGGTTTTAGCTGGTTGTTCCAGCTGATCTCCCAGCCTGACCAGCTAAGGAAGTTTCCAAAACCTCTCTAAAACCAGCCTGCTAAGACCAGACTGGATGGTTTTAGCTGTTTTTTTCAGCAGGGGGGGGGGGGGGGGGTCCAAACCTGGTCCTGGAAGGCAGGTGTCCTACAGAGTTTAGCTCCAGCTTGCCTCAACACACATGCCTGAAAGTTTCTAGCAAAAAAACTCAGCTAATACCAGTTTAAGATGGTTGACTGGTCTTTGCTGGTTTAGGCTGGTTTTAGCTGCTTATTCCAGCTAGTCTCCCAGCCTGACCAGCCAAGGAAGTGGCCAGTTTTTAGCTTGTCTAGTGCTAAAAAAAACCCTGTTTACACTAGCCTAAGATGATTGACTGGTCTTAGCTGGTTTAGGCTGGTTTTAGCTGGTCATCCTGGTTTTAGCTGGTTGTTCCAACTGGTCTCCCAGCCTGACCAGCTAAGGAAGTGGCCAGTTTTTAGCTTGTCTAGTGCTAAAAAAAACCCTGTTTACACTAGCCTAAGATGATTGACTGGTCTTAGCTGGTTTAGGCTGGTTTTAGCTGGTCATCCTGGTTTTAGCTGGTTGTTCCAGCTGGTCTCCCAGCCTGACCAGCTAAGGAAGTGGCCAAAACTCCTCTAAAACCAGCCTGCAAAGACCAGACTGGATGGCTGGTTTTAGCTGGTTTCAGCTAATTCCAGCTTAAGATGGTTGACTGGTCTTTGCTGGTTTAGGCTGGTTTTAGCTGGTCTTTCAGCCTGGCTAGGCTGGTCATCCTGGTTTTAGCTGCTTATTCCAGCTAGTCTCCCAGCCTGACCAGCCAAGGAAGTGGCCAGTTTTTAGCTTGTCTAGTGCTAAAAAAAACCCTGTTTACACTAGCCTAAGATGATTGACTGGTCTTAGCTGGTTTAGGCTGGTTTTAGCTGGTCATCCTGGTTTTAGCTGGTTGTTCCAGCTGGTCTCCCAGCCTGACCAGCTAAGGAAGTGGCCAAAACTCCTCTAAAACCAGCCTGCAAAGACCAGACTGGATGGCTGGTTTTAGCTGGTTTCAGCTAATTCCAGCTTAAGATGGTTGACTGGTCTTTGCTGGTTTAGGCTGGTTTTAGCTGATCTCCCAGCCTGACCAGCTAAGGAAGTTTCCAAAACCTCTCTAAAACCAGTCTGCTGACCAGCTAAGACCGGACTGAATGGCCAGATAAAACCAGCCAACCAGCTTAGGCTGGTTTTAGCTGTTTTTTTTTCAGCAGTGGGTCTCCAAACCTGGTCCTGGAAGGACGGTGTCCTGCAGAGTTTAGCTCCAGCTTGCCTCAACACACATGCCTGAAAGTTTATAGCAAAAAAAAAACTCAGCTAATACCAGCTTAAGATGGTTGACTGGTCTTTGCTGGTTTAGGCTGGATTTAGCTGGTCTTTCAGCCTAGCTAGGCTGGTCATCCTGGTTTTAGCTGGTTGTTCCAGCTGATCTCCCAGCCTGACCAGCTAAGGAAGTTTCCAAAACCTCTCTAAAACCAGTCTGCTGACCAGCTAAGACCGGACTGAATGGCCAGATAAAACCAGCCAACCAGCTTAGGCTGGTTTTAGCTGTTTTTTTCAGCAGTGGGTCTCCAAACCTGGTCCTGGAAGGACGGTGTCCTGCAGAGTTTAGCTCCAGCTTGCCTCAACACACATGCCTGAAAGTTTCTAGCAAAAAAAAAAACTCAGCTAATACCAGCTTAAGATGGTTGACTGGTCTTTGCTGGTTTAGGCTGGATTTAGCTGGTCTTTCAGCCTAGCTAGGCTGGTCATCCTGGTTTTAGCTGGTTGTTCCAGCTGATCTCCCAGCCTGACCAGCTAAGGAAGTTTCCAAAACCTCTCTAAAACCAGCCTGCTAAGACCAGACTGGATGGTTTTAGCTGTTTTTTTCAGCAGGGGGGGGGGGGGGGGGGTCCAAACCTGGTCCTGGAAGGCAGGTGTCCTACAGAGTTTAGCTCCAGCTTGCCTCAACACACATGCCTGAAAGTTTCTAGCAAAAAAACTCAGCTAATACCAGTTTAAGATGGTTGACTGGTCTTTGCTGGTTTAGGCTGGTTTTAGCTGCTTATTCCAGCTAGTCTCCCAGCCTGACCAGCCAAGGAAGTGGCCAGTTTTTAGCTTGTCTAGTGCTAAAAAAAACCCTGTTTACACTAGCCTAAGATGATTGACTGGTCTTAGCTGGTTTAGGCTGGTTTTAGCTGGTCATCCTGGTTTTAGCTGGTTGTTCCAACTGGTCTCCCAGCCTGACCAGCTAAGGAAGTGGCCAGTTTTTAGCTTGTCTAGTGCTAAAAAAAACCCTGTTTACACTAGCCTAAGATGATTGACTGGTCTTAGCTGGTTTAGGCTGGTTTTAGCTGGTCATCCTGGTTTTAGCTGGTTGTTCCAGCTGGTCTCCCAGCCTGACCAGCTAAGGAAGTGGCCAAAACTCCTCTAAAACCAGCCTGCAAAGACCAGACTGGATGGCTGGTTTTAGCTGGTTTCAGCTAATTCCAGCTTAAGATGGTTGACTGGTCTTTGCTGGTTTAGGCTGGTTTTAGCTGGTCTTTCAGCCTGGCTAGGCTGGTCATCCTGGTTTTAGCTGCTTATTCCAGCTAGTCTCCCAGCCTGACCAGCCAAGGAAGTGGCCAGTTTTTAGCTTGTCTAGTGCTAAAAAAAACCCTGTTTACACTAGCCTAAGATGATTGACTGGTCTTAGCTGGTTTAGGCTGGTTTTAGCTGGTCATCCTGGTTTTAGCTGGTTGTTCCAGCTGGTCTCCCAGCCTGACCAGCTAAGGAAGTGGCCAAAACTCCTCTAAAACCAGCCTGCAAAGACCAGACTGGATGGCTGGTTTTAGCTGGTTTCAGCTAATTCCAGCTTAAGATGGTTGACTGGTCTTTGCTGGTTTAGGCTGGTTTTAGCTGGTCTTTCAGCCTGGCTAGGCTGGTCATCCTGGTTTTAGCTGCTTATTCCAGCTAGTCTCCCAGCCTGACCAGCCAAGGAAGTGGCCAGTTTTTAGCTTGTCTAGTGCTAAAAAAAACCCTGTTTACACTAGCCTAAGATGATTGACTGGTCTTAGCTGGTTTAGGCTGGTTTTAGCTGGTCATCCTGGTTTTAGCTGGTTGTTCCAGCTGGTCTCCCAGCCTGACCAGCTAAGGAAGTGGCCAAAACTCCTCTAAAACCAGCCTGCAAAGACCAGACTGGATGGCTGGTTTTAGCTGGTTTCAGCTAATTCCAGCTTAAGATGGTTGACTGGTCTTTGCTGGTTTAGGCTGGTTTTAGCTGATCTCCCAGCCTGACCAGCTAAGGAAGTTTCCAAAACCTCTCTAAAACCAGTCTGCTGACCAGCTAAGACCGGACTGAATGGCCAGATAAAACCAGCCAACCAGCTTAGGCTGGTTTTAGCTGTTTTTTTTTCAGCAGTGGGTCTCCAAACCTGGTCCTGGAAGGACGGTGTCCTGCAGAGTTTAGCTCCAGCTTGCCTCAACACACATGCCTGAAAGTTTATAGCAAAAAAAAAACTCAGCTAATACCAGCTTAAGATGGTTGACTGGTCTTTGCTGGTTTAGGCTGGATTTAGCTGGTCTTTCAGCCTAGCTAGGCTGGTCATCCTGGTTTTAGCTGGTTGTTCCAGCTGATCTCCCAGCCTGACCAGCTAAGGAAGTTTCCAAAACCTCTCTAAAACCAGTCTGCTGACCAGCTAAGACCGGACTGAATGGCCAGATAAAACCAGCCAACCAGCTTAGGCTGGTTTTAGCTGTTTTTTTCAGCAGTGGGTCTCCAAACCTGGTCCTGGAAGGACGGTGTCCTGCAGAGTTTAGCTCCAGCTTGCCTCAACACACATGCCTGAAAGTTTCTAGCAAAAAAAAAAACTCAGCTAATACCAGCTTAAGATGGTTGACTGGTCTTTGCTGGTTTAGGCTGGATTTAGCTGGTCTTTCAGCCTAGCTAGGCTGGTCATCCTGGTTTTAGCTGGTTGTTCCAGCTGATCTCCCAGCCTGACCAGCTAAGGAAGTTTCCAAAACCTCTCTAAAACCAGCCTGCTAAGACCAGACTGGATGGTTTTAGCTGTTTTTTTTCAGCAGGGGGGGGGGGGGGGGGGTCCAAACCTGGTCCTGGAAGGCAGGTGTCCTACAGAGTTTAGCTCCAGCTTGCCTCAACACACATGCCTGAAAGTTTCTAGCAAAAAAACTCAGCTAATACCAGTTTAAGATGGTTGACTGGTCTTTGCTGGTTTAGGCTGGTTTTAGCTGCTTATTCCAGCTAGTCTCCCAGCCTGACCAGCCAAGGAAGTGGCCAGTTTTTAGCTTGTCTAGTGCTAAAAAAAACCCTGTTTACACTAGCCTAAGATGATTGACTGGTCTTAGCTGGTTTAGGCTGGTTTTAGCTGGTCATCCTGGTTTTAGCTGGTTGTTCCAACTGGTCTCCCAGCCTGACCAGCTAAGGAAGTGGCCAGTTTTTAGCTTGTCTAGTGCTAAAAAAAACCCTGTTTACACTAGCCTAAGATGATTGACTGGTCTTAGCTGGTTTAGGCTGGTTTTAGCTGGTCATCCTGGTTTTAGCTGGTTGTTCCAGCTGGTCTCCCAGCCTGACCAGCTAAGGAAGTGGCCAAAACTCCTCTAAAACCAGCCTGCAAAGACCAGACTGGATGGCTGGTTTTAGCTGGTTTCAGCTAATTCCAGCTTAAGATGGTTGACTGGTCTTTGCTGGTTTAGGCTGGTTTTAGCTGGTCTTTCAGCCTGGCTAGGCTGGTCATCCTGGTTTTAGCTGCTTATTCCAGCTAGTCTCCCAGCCTGACCAGCCAAGGAAGTGGCCAGTTTTTAGCTTGTCTAGTGCTAAAAAAAACCCTGTTTACACTAGCCTAAGATGATTGACTGGTCTTAGCTGGTTTAGGCTGGTTTTAGCTGGTCATCCTGGTTTTAGCTGGTTGTTCCAGCTGATCTCCCAGCCTGACCAGCTAAGGAAGTGGCCAAAACTCCTCTAAAACCAGCCTGCAAAGACCAGACTGGATGGCTGGTTTTAGCTGGTTTCAGCTAATTCCAGCTTAAGATGGTTGACTGGTCTTTGCTGGTTTAGGCTGGTTTTAGCTGATCTCCCAGCCTGACCAGCTAAGGAAGTTTCCAAAACCTCTCTAAAACCAGTCTGCTGACCAGCTAAGACCGGACTGAATGGCCAGATAAAACCAGCCAACCAGCTTAGGCTGGTTTTAGCTGTTTTTTTTTCAGCAGTGGGTCTCCAAACCTGGTCCTGGAAGGACGGTGTCCTGCAGAGTTTAGCTCCAGCTTGCCTCAACACACATGCCTGAAAGTTTATAGCAAAAAAAAAACTCAGCTAATACCAGCTTAAGATGGTTGACTGGTCTTTGCTGGTTTAGGCTGGATTTAGCTGGTCTTTCAGCCTAGCTAGGCTGGTCATCCTGGTTTTAGCTGGTTGTTCCAGCTGATCTCCCAGCCTGACCAGCTAAGGAAGTTTCCAAAACCTCTCTAAAACCAGTCTGCTGACCAGCTAAGACCGGACTGAATGGCCAGATAAAACCAGCCAACCAGCTTAGGCTGGTTTTAGCTGTTTTTTTCAGCAGTGGGTCTCCAAACCTGGTCCTGGAAGGACGGTGTCCTGCAGAGTTTAGCTCCAGCTTGCCTCAACACACATGCCTGAAAGTTTCTAGCAAAAAAAAAAACTCAGCTAATACCAGCTTAAGATGGTTGACTGGTCTTTGCTGGTTTAGGCTGGATTTAGCTGGTCTTTCAGCCTAGCTAGGCTGGTCATCCTGGTTTTAGCTGGTTGTTCCAGCTGATCTCCCAGCCTGACCAGCTAAGGAAGTTTCCAAAACCTCTCTAAAACCAGTCTGCTGACCAGCTAAGACCGGACTGAATGGCCAGATAAAACCAGCCAACCAGCTTAGGCTGGTTTTAGCTGTTTTTTTCAGCAGTGGGTCTCCAAACCTGGTCCTGGAAGGACGGTGTCCTGCAGAGTTTAGCTCCAGCTTGCCTCAACAAACCTGCCTAAAAGTTTCTAGCATGCCTAGAGCTGAAAAAAAAAAAGCACCAGCTAAAACCAGCCAAAGCTGGTTTAAGTTGGAAGTAGCTGATTTTAGGAATTATTTTAATTTCTAATTTTTGTTTTATAGGTTTAACAGTAAGAAATCCTGCTAGTAGAAGCACCTGCTAGAACCCACTTGAATGGCCAGCGACGTTCATGGTTTAGAAGGTAGCTAATGTTTAACTTCAGTTTCTCAACATGAAACTAAAAAGTACTGAAGAGATGAATAAATGAATGTAATATTTTGTAGAGTTGTGATGGCGCAAATGTTTGTGGTGTCAGAGACATCTGAAGACTGGGCCGATTCAGATCAGTCAAAACCTGGATCAACACAGATAAAGCAGCTTCTTGCTGTGCCTGGTAGGCCTTATAAGATCATATCATTTTTTCAAACACATCAACTTGTATTTGTTTTTAAGCATTTAAGGCGAGACACTGCAGGTGAATAGGGCTAATTTTTTTTTTTCTAACAGTAATGACCTTACTTACCCAGTTTTATAAAAAAAAAAAAAGTGTATTACAAGTTTTCTAAAATGTGACATTTAAATATGCAAATGAGGCATTATTTAAAGAAATATGCACTAATACAACAAAAATCAGTTTCAAAATTCTTGTTTAATTTTTTTGACATATTAGAGTCAAAAGTCTTTACAGAGGGGATTTTGGGTATCTTATTTTGTTACTACATAATTCAGAAAAAAATGCTATTTTTTTTGGTGAATAAAATGTATAACCAGCTAAAACAATTAAGTAGTGGAAGTAGCTGGTTTTAGGAAGTGGTCAAAAATCCTTTAAAGCCAATGTATAAAATCAAACAAATTATATATGAACAAATCCCTCTGTAAAAACCTTCAGGATATAGACAGGAAAAAAAATGTAAAGTTTGGTGTGTGTAAGTGCTACTGAAGTGGAGATTTATGGCTCAGTGTAGGAGAAAAATACTCATTTTGAAAAAACGACCTTTAAAAATATGGATTGCAATTGAAATCTATTGACACAAATAAATAAAGTGCTATAAAAGAAACACTTAACAGTGTGTTTTGGATGTCTAGTCTGAAAAACACTCAAATCTCAAATTTGAGAGGTACATGAAAAACTGCATTTTGCCTGCAGTGTCTCCCCTTAAAAGTAATAGTAGTTTTTTCCCCTTAATTATGCAAGTTTTTCTGTCAGAAAAAAAAACTGATCAAATAAATTCCTTAAATGCATTGTAAGCAAATATAGATGTAATTTTTTTACAGATCAATGTGTGAGGCAGAGGGTCCAATCGATGGATGCAATAATCACTTTTAGAACAGATGATCGTCCTTGGAGGGCTCGTGTTAGATCTGCTCCTCCATTGAGACAAACTGCTGTGAGATACGGCAGACAGCTGAGGAGAATCACAGAGGAGTTTGACCTTCTGCTTGATAGAAGGGTAAGACGAGCTGGGAGCAGGGAATGGATTAACTATTCTTAAAGGGGTCATCGGATGCCCATCTTCCACAAGTTCCTATGATTCTTTAGGATCTTAATGAAAAGTCTCTAATATACTTTGGTTAAAAATTCCCAATAATAGTGTAGAAAACACCCTTTTACCTTGTCAAAATCAGCTCTGCAAAATTTCAGCTCATTTTAAGACATGGCCCCTTTAAATGCAAATGAGCTCTGCTCGCCCCGCCCCTCTCTGCTGAGGGATTATGAGCCGTAATGTTTACTTTAGCTGCATTTAGCCACGTTTATCGGCGAAACTTGCCAACAAGCACATTATTAAGAAAGGTAATTTGCAAAGATGCATAAAAACCCTTATTCTCATTTCTGCTGTGGGTGAAGCTGCATTACGAATGATTCACATGAACATAGATGCATATGTACTGTAGATCGCGATTGGCGCTTTCCATTTAAAAACGAAAGTAACGTTAAACCTCTGCCTCTTCAGCGGCTCAGATGTCTGGAGTAAATGGGGACTGCTATATTCATTATTACATCCAACAACAGAACACCTCAATCGCTCAATCAGAGTCTTCCTCTGCACCTGAGTCACACAGTGGCGATCGTATTCGGACTGTTTCAGCTCGGTGAGGGCGGGGCTAAGGTAAGACGCTCATGCAGAGCCGGCCCAAGGCATAAGCGAACTAAGTGGTTGCTTAGGGCCCCGTGGCCACCAGGGGGCCCCCATGAGTACATGAAATTATGTTGTTTTTTCTTTTATTTTTTATTTATATATGTATAATATTTCAATGGATATCATATTGGTTATGAAATCCATTATTCAATAAAAAAAAAAACAATGCAATATTATTTTAACTGGCTGCTGCAGGATGTATGCACAGTTGGAGTATGACAGCCATACGATGCCTGACTGAGGTAACTTAAATTCATTGAAGAAGCAGCGTCACTGCAGCAAAACAATTAATAATGTCACAAAAAAGGACATATCTTTCTGGTGCAGAGAAAAGAAAACGGAAGAAATCAAAGGAAGAGAAAAATTAGCAAGATAAAGGTAAGTAAAAAAAAATTAGTAACGTTATAAACTAAACGAGGCTAAATTGCAAGGCTAGTTAATTAAGCAAACAAGAAAGTTAATGTTTTATTTAACATCTGCAAATTTAAGCTTTGCAATATTAATATATTATAATACAACATATTACTTAGCTGGATTAAGATTCAAGTTTTTGCATTCTGTGTAAAAAATAACTTTCCTAGATTATATTTTTGTAATAAAAAATAAGCTTCTGTTTCATAAACTTGGTGCTAATAATAAAAATAAGCTTCTGTTTTATAACTTTGGTACTGATAACAGTTTAACATTACTTACATTGGCCTACATTTTTCATATAAAAATACCCTGTTTGTATTTGACTAATTTGTAGTTCTTTGGTATTTAGCTTTATATTTTATTATTTTATTTATTTATTTGTAGTTGATTGTATTGCGCTTTTCACATGTTGCAAAATTTTCTGACCAAAAGTAATTAAAGTTGTTTACGTTAGCCTTATATTTTATTTGTTTTATTTGTAGTTGATTGTATTGCACTTTTTACAAGTTGCAAAAAAAATAAATTAATTAAAGTGGTTAAAGTGTTTACAGTAAGAGCATTGGCTACTAGTTTATTTTGCTACTTTTCAGTACACCACATTAAGTATGTCAACTGGTACTTTGAATGTTAAAGTGCACTACTCCTGTGGGTTTGCTACTGTTACAATTTAAGATCATAGCAAGGGTAAAAACATTGGTATGATGTAAGCAACAAAGCTACAAAAAAATACAATTTATATTGGGTGTGTTAGATTGACAACAATTAGTCATATTGGTGGCACAGAGGGGCCCCCTGAAGGCTTGGGCCAAATATGTTTTGTCACAACGACAAGAAGCTGAGAATGATCTGATTTTAAAAAGGGGATGTTACTTTTAAAGATTAAAAAAATACCACTGGGTGGATTTTATCATTGTAGAACTGGCAACACACATTAATGTTCAAACAACATGTTAAAGTTAGTTTTGCATCCGATGACCCCTTTAAAGGAATTCAGTCATTTGTGGCCTACCATCAGAATTTTGTTCTCATCTCTTTTCTTCTCGTCTCCAAACATCTGCCTTCAGATGAACAGGATGTGGAACGGCAGACCGGCGTCACAGACAAGGCACTTCCCCACATTCTTGAGCTTCCTTTGGGGTTATAAAGAGTCTGATGCAGAAGAGAGGTCCCACTAGAGGCTGAAGGAATTCAGACCGTAGCATCCACTAAAGCTTCCCCCAAAACTGCGAATATAAAGCTTCTTCAGCTTCTGTTTTATGAAGCTCTTTCAAACAAGTATACTGATGACCCAAAACTGACTAAATGAATTTTTTGTTATTTCATTTTAAGCTGTTGACAAGAAAAGTAAAAATATCGTAATGCATTTCCAGTTATTTAGGAAAAATGCCAAGTTCAATCACTTGTTCCTCTGAAAAACAATCCTATGGCCAGTTATTAAGTTGGCTTGAGAAAGCTATTTAAACTTACGGTTATTATTATTCTTCTGAGATTCTTCCACAAACATTTCTGACTGCTCCTCCTCCTAGAGCTTAAACTCTACAAACTCCAAACTCAGGCCAGATCTTCAGACTGACGTGACTCCAGTTGCTGTATATTTTCTAATTGATCGGACTTACGGTTTTCTTAAAAATGACGATTAAAACTGGGAAAAATCCCATAGACTTACATTGAGGCAATGTTCAAATGAGCCAACGCTATTCACACTGCAAGCCTAGCCTAGCAACTACAATCATGTTAGTGACATGCTAATCATGCTAGCAACATGCTAACAAAATGCTAATCAGGCTAGAAACATGTTAACATGTTAATCAACCTAATAACTTGCTAATCATGCTAGCATCATGCTAACGACATTTTGATCATGCTAACAACATGCTAATCATGTTAGAATCATGCTAGTGCCCCTAACTGCTAACATGTTAATAATGCTAACAAAATGCTATCAACATGCTATTGGCATGTTAATCATGTTACAAACAGGCTAGAAAAATGCTAACATGCTAATAATGCTAGAACCATGCTAGTAACTTGCTAATCATGCTAACAACAGGCTACTAATGCTAACATCATGCTAGCAACATGCTAGTAACAGGCTAATCATGTTAGAATCATGCTAATGACATGCTAATCATGGTAGAAACATGTTAACAACATGCTAATCAGGCTAGAAACATGTTAACATGTTAATCAACCTAGTAACATGCTAACAACATTTTAATCATGCTAACAACATGCTAATCATGTTAGAAACATGCTAGTGCCCTGTTAATCATGTTAGAAACATGCTAACATGTTAATAATGCTAACAAAATGCTATCAACATGCTAGCAACACGCTATTGGCATGTTAATCATGTTACAAACAGGCTAGAAAAATGCTAACATTCTAATAATGCTAGAACCATGCTATTAACTTGCTAATCATGCTAACAACAGGCTACTAATGCTAACATCATGCTAGCGACATTCTAATCATGCTAGCAACATGCTAGTAACAGGCTAATCGTGTTAGAATCATGCTAATGACATGCTAATCATGGTAGAAACATGTTAACAACATGCTAACAAAATGCAAATCAGGCTAGAAACATGTTAACAACATGCTAATAACATGCTTATCATGCCAACAACATGCTAATCAGGCTAGAAACATGTAAACAACATGCTATTCAGTATAGAAACATGTTAATCAACCTAGTAACTTGCTAATCATGCTAGTAATGCTAGCACCAATGCTAACAACATTCTAATCATGCTAGTAACATGCTAATCATGTTAAAACATGCTAGTGTCTTGCTATTCATGCTAGAAACATGTCAATGATGCTAACAAAGTGCTACCAACATGCTAGCAACACGCTATTGACATGTTAATCGTGACAAACGTGCTAGAAACATGCTAGCAAAATGTTAATCATGCTAGAAATATGTTAACAACATGTTAATGATGCTAACAGAATGCTATCAACATGCTAGCAACATGTTTATCATGCTAGAAACATGTTAGCAACATGCTAGTAACTTGCTAATCACGACAGCTACATGCTAAATAAGTTAGAAACAGTATTGCCTTCCAAACATTCAAGCTTTAAGCTTTAAAACTACTTTAAACTTCAATAATTTTCGGACTTCATCATTCATTATTCATAGAATGTTTACATTTACTTTTTTAAACTTCTTCACATTTTCTGATCAGGCTTTCTCAAGCCAACTTAAAGAACTTTATCTATTTCTATTGTGAAATGTTTGTTCCCTGTCAGAATGACTGTTTTTTGTTTTCGGTCTGGGTGACTCCGCCCACTGCCAGTTTAACCAATAGTATTTCAGCACTATGGGTTGCCAGTTGGTGGAAAACACAGCGTATTGCAAACAAACTGGCTAAAGGATCACAAATACTCCCTGATTAAAAAGCTTTAGCGTGCAACTAAAAAACGTGGATAAATCAGCTCATCGATAGTATAAGGCTTGTCCCTTCCGTTATCAGTTGTGCTAGTTCTGTTGCTTGTTCTCAATCTGGCAACCCACCTGAGTGTCCAGTCCAGTCTGAGGAGAAGAGAAACGACTCTAGTGTTTTGAAAGTGGACTGCAGTACCTATTTCAACCACTAGCAGTATCTCACTCTGCACCTTTAACTCAATATATCTACTTTATATTTTTTAGACAGATGTTTGCACAAGAAATGAAATGAGTACAAAGGCAGATGAACTGCTCAAGGCCACACTAAAGGCCATTTTTGCTGTCTTGGAGTAATAAATATCTTCATTAAGGTTTGTTTACAACTCTAAATCACAATGTTTTAAAAAGGGTTGCATACTCTAAAGAATAGTATGTAATTTTGTACTTTTTGTGCTTTTTCATTTTAAAGAATGAATATAAATGGTATTAAATCTGTATGTTTGACAAAAAATGCTGTGTGCGTTGTTTACTTGTTATATCTAGTGCACTAGAAACAGCCCTAGTAGTCATTAAAATAATAATTGAGTAACTATGCTAAACAGTGTCTGAATCAGAATGCTTATCATTGTTTTATATCTGATTCTGGCTAATGTACTTGTTGAATTAGAAAACTTCATTATATATAATTACTGGAGAACAATATGAGCTCAAAAAAAAAAAAAAAAAAACTTAAATGTTAAAGTGGCCATAATCAGATTACATATCATTTAGACAATGGCAGTAAATGACTCATAATGTGTTCACCCTAATTCTTCTTCCTTTCTAAATAATCTTACTGTTTATGTACATTTGGAAAGAAACCTCTGCAGTTTTTTTTTCAGGAAACCCTGGTGTAATGTAATGTTCAATGATGACAAAGAATGGAAAATCATTTTTTTTACAAGTTAATCAAAAAGCAGTCCAAATACATTATCTAATAAATGTAATCCAACAGATTACGTTACTAACTTTAATTTTCATCATGTAATTTATAATCAGTAATAGACTACAATTTACGTAATCTAACAAACACTGCATACAGATGCATGCCATTTCTGACTGATATCTAGAGATTTTACACAGGCAAAAATTGTCTATTTTCTTGTCAATAGTGTAGTGATATATGAAGCACAGTCCACACATTCATTTTTAAACCAAATTCATTCAAATCTCACTTAAATTTCACTTCATTGTTCATTAGGTCTCCCAAATTTGCAGCATTTATCAACAGAAAGCTGCTTGATGACTTCTGTGTGAGCTATGGAAGCCTGTTTCCGCCACAAAATAAATAATACAAAAGGTTATTGCGGCTTATTTCACAATTTCGACTATAAACTCACAATTGCGAGTTATAGTCAGAATTGCATGATATAAACATGCAATTCTGAGAAATAGTCACAACTGCGTGATATAAACTCTCAATTGCAATTTATGAAGTCAGAATTGCAAGATATAAAGTTGCAATTCTGAGAAATAAAGAATGTATTGCATGATATAAAGTCACAATTGCGGTTACAAAATCAGAATTGAGATATAAACTCATAATTTCAAGTTTCAAGTCAGAATTTTGTGATATGAACTTGCATTTCTGAGAAATAGTTGCAAAAACTCACGCTTGCAAGTTATAAAGTCAAAATTTCATCATCTAATTTTCAAATCTGAGAAATAAAGTTAGAATTATGTGATATAAACTCGCAATTCTGACAAATAGTCACAACTGAATGATATAAACTCACAATTGCAAGTTATAAAGTCAGAATTGGAAGATATAAAGTTGCAATTTTTTAAAATAAAGTCGCAATTGAATGATATAAACTCAATTTTTGAGGAATAAATTCAGAATTGCAAGATATAAACTTGCAATTCTGAGAAATAAAGAATGAATTGCATGATATAAAGTCACAATTGCGAGTTACAAAATCAGAATTGAGATATAAACTCAAGTTTCAAGTCAGAATTTTGTGATATGAACTTGCAATTCTGAGAAATATAGAATGTATTGTGTGATATAAAGTTGCAATTGTGAGATATCAAGTCAGAATTGCAAGATAAAAACTCCCAATTGCGAGTTATGAAGTAAAAATTACATGATATGAACTTGCAATTCTGAGAAATAAAGAATGAATTGCATGATATAAACTCACAATTTCAAGTTTCAAGTCAGAATTTTGTGATATAAACTTGCATTTCTGAGAAATAGTCGCAAAAACTCACGCTTGCAAGTTACAAAGTCAAAATTTCAAGATATATAATTTTCAAATCTGAGAAATAAAGTTAGAATTATGTGATATAAACTTGCAATTCTGACAAATAGTCACAACCGAATGATAAAAACTCACAATTGCAAGTTATAAAGTCAGAATTGCAAGATAAAAACTCCCAATTGCGAGTTATGAAGTAAAGATTACATGATATAAACTTGCAATTCTGAGAAATAAAGAATGAATTGCATGATATTAAGTCACAATTGCAAGACAAAAAATCAGAATTGAGATATAAACTCACAATTTCAAGTTTCAAGTCAGAATTTTGTTATATGAAATTGCAATTCTGAGAAATTAAGTCGCAACTGAATGATATAAACTCACAATTGCAAGTTATAAAGTCAGAATTGGAAGATATAAACGATATAAAGAATGTTTGTATTCATAAAGAATGTATAAAATTCATAAAGAATGAATTGCATGATATAAACTTGCAATTGTGAGAAATAAAGAATGTATTGTGTGATATAAAGTTGCAATTGTGAGATATCAAATCAGAATTACAAGATAAAAACTCCCAATTGCAAGTTATGAAGTAAAGATTACATGATATAAACTTGCAATTCTGAGAAATAAAGTCGCAACTCTGTGATATAAACTTTCAATTGCAAGTTATAAAGTCAGAATTTCGAGATATAGACTCGCAGTTCTGAGAAATGAAGTCTGACTTGTGTGATTCATATTAGTCTTTTGTTTCTCCTCAGAACTGGACTTTATAACTCGCAATTATGACTTTTTTCTCGCAATTGTGAGTTTATATCTAGCAATTCTGACTTTATAACTCACAACTGTGCATTTATATCTCACAGTTCTAAAAAAAAAACAGTCAGAATTGTGAGAAAAAAATAATTGCGAGATAAGAGTCACAATTACCTTTTTTATTTTTGCTCGGTGGCAGAAACGGCTTCCATAGTGAGCTGTGCTTCATGCATCTTTTTTGCATGCAAAATTTTACTGAAATGTCGCTAATGCAACAAATACAAAATTACCAGGCGAGTGCAACAATCACCAATCCTCTTACACTGAAACAAATACATGTTGGCTTATTGAAAACTGATTGTTTATTGAAAGAATATGATGCAAAACTACAATAAGAATTGTCCCAGACACATTTAGTAAAACAATCAAGTGCATAAAACACAATTTCAGGATGTCATTCCAACTTAAGCACATTTGGCAAAAACCAAGCAAACTAATCATTGTTTTCTAAGGAGTGCACTTGTTTGGTTTGAAGACTGCATCGCTTAATTGACCTTGAATAACAGTAACAAAACTTCCCCTGGACTATTTGTTTTTTGGATGATTTTCAAAATAATATTTCAGAATGTCAGTATTAGTCAATTGTTTCAGTAACCTGATTCAGGTCATGTTGTGACAATATTTCTGTATCTGTATTATGTATCAGTGCATTAATGCACAAACGGCTGTGTACAAATGCGCTGCGCTCAGTCACACTTTCACATAAACCACTGGCTTTTCAAATCAAGTGAAGATAAAAAAACAAACAAACAAAAAAACTACATTTAAAAGCTAGGTTGATGAGCTAATGCACATTTAAACATGGCAAAGGCAGCTCAAATGTTACAAACAGTTGCTGAAGGATAAAACGAATATACGGAATCTTAAAGACACTTATAATGCTTTAGCGTTTTCTTGGTTACTAAGTTGTGATCACACACGACCTTGTCCTTCTGAGACAACGCTGTTTTCTTTGGAATGTACTGCATCTCAGCACACAAGACAAGAATATGAAAACATAGAGTTCATTTGTTCACCTTTAAAAGAAATTGTCACATTCCTTCATGTCCCATAAAGTATATAACATACTATAAATAAATGACGCAATAAATATTCACTTAATCATAAAACACAATAAATCACTTTTAAATTGCTGTTTTCACAAAAATAAAACTGATTTCAGATCTTTTTTTTTTTTTGTAGTCGATTTTCCTTACCTGGATTGTCATCCTTAAAGAAACAGTGCACCCAAAAATGAAAATCCTGTCATTCATTCACCCTCAAGTTGTTTCAAACCTCTACCTTTCTTCAACAGAAGAAAGAAACTCTTGAATGTAGCAATTGTGCAATTCTTAAATTGTTCGCAGAATTGAGATATAAACGTACAATTGCAAATTATAAATTCAGAATTACGTGATATAAACTCGCAATTCTGAGAAATAAAGTCGCAATAGAGTCATAAAAACTTACATTTTTCTCAGAATTGAGTTATAAACTCACAATTGCGAGTTATAAAGTCAGAATTGAATCATATAAACTTCCAATTCTAAGAAATAAAGTCGCAACTTTGTGATATAAACACAATTGCGAGTTATAAAGTCAGAATTGCACGATATAAACTCGCAATTCTGAGAAATAAAGTCGCAATAGAGTGATAAAAACTTGCAATTCTTACATTTTTCTCAGAATTGAGATATAAACTCACAATTGCAAATTATAAATTCAGAATTACGTGATATAAACTCGCAATTCTGAGAAATAAAGTCGCAATAGAGTCATAAAAACTTACATTTTTCTCAGAATTGAGTTATAAACTCACAATTGCGAGTTATAAAGTCAGAATTGAATCATATAAACTTCCAATTCTAAGAAATAAAGTCGCAACTTTGTGATATAAACACAATTGCGAGTTATAAAGTCAGAATTGCACGATATAAACTCGCAATTCTGAGAAATAAAGTCGCAATAGAGTGATAAAAACTTGCAATTCTTACATTTTTCTCAGAATTGAGATATAAACTCACAATTGCGAGTTATAAAGTCAGAAATGAGTCATATAAACTTCCAATTCTAAGAAATTAAGTCGCAACTTTGTGATATAAACACAATTGCGAGTTATAAAGTCAGAATTGCACGATATAAACTCGCAATTCTGAGAAATAAAGTTGCAATTGTGTCATATAAACTCGCAATTCTTACATTTTTCTTAAAATTGAGATATAAACTCACAATTGCAAGGTATAAAGTGAGAATAGTGTCATATAAACTTGCAATTCTAAGAAATAAAGTTGCAGTTGCGAGTTAAAGTGAAAATTGCATGATATAAACTCGCAATTCTGACATATAAACTCGCAAGTCTTACATTTTTCTCAGAATTGAGTTATAAACTCACAATTGCGAGTTATAAAGTCAGAAATGAGTCATATAAACTTCCAATTCTAATAAATAAAGTCGCAACTTTGTGATATAAACAGAATTGCACGATATAAACTCGCAATTCTGAGAAATAAAGTTGCAATTGTGTCACATAAACTCGCAATTCTTACATTTTTTTCAAAATTGAGATATAAACTCACAATTGCGAGTTATAAAGTGAGAATTGTGTCATATAAACTTGCAATTCTAAGAAATAAAGTTGCAGTTGCGAGTTAAAGTGAGAATTGCATGATATAAACTCGCAATTCTGAGAAATAAAGTCGCAATTACGTCATATAAACTCGCAAGTCTTACATTTTTCTCAGAATTGAGATATAAACTCACAATTGCGAGTTATAAAGTCAGAATGGCATGATATAAACTCAACCGTGTCATAAACTTGCAATTTTTCTCAGAATTGAGATATAAACTCACAACTCTGTGAACACATCACAAAACAGAAGAACGAAACTCACTTGAGTGTGACTAAATGACAGAACAGTGATTTTTGAGTCAACTATCCCTTTAAATTGGCCACTAAGAATACTCGGAATGTAAACGGAGAGCCTCTGAAAGCCTTTAGTGAAACGAACGGCCAGACGACCAAAGCTGCGTCAGCTGATCCATGCAGCATCACAGTGAGGATCCTCCCATGAGGCCATTGAATTTTGGGTTTTGACTTGGATGCCCCTCGTCCACCGGCACTGAGGTAAAGCGAGCCGGCGGAGCCGCTCAGACGAACTCCTCCTCGCAGTGAGCGTCTGCCACCAGCAGCGAGTGTTTGTCGGGTTCGCTGAGGGCCATGCTGTTCATGGAGTGCTTGTCGGAGCGCAGCGAGTTGATGGAGACCCGGCTGTAGTTGACGATGCGGTCCAGCAGGCTGAGTTTGGGCGAGGGCCGCCGCAGGTCTCCCATGCCGATGTGAACGCTGACGTCCGACAGACTGCCGTGTTTTCTCACCTCGCCCAGTCGTTTTTCCAGTTTCTCAGCGCTGGGTTTGGTGTAACTGCAGAAACAGGAAATGAGGGTCATTATCCCATCATCAAGCAAATGCTTAAAAAGCCTGCTGACACCAAAATAATGAACTGTGTTACTAAAGCAGGGTTCCTGCAGATATGAACAAGTGAAATTTAAGACTTTTTAAGACCTTTTTAATACCACCTTATATGAAATTTAAGACCTAAACCTGTAATGGAAATAGATATTATATTACATGCATATGTGTGATATTTAATGTGTTTAATGTAAAAAGTAAACAAAATTTCATGGCTGTCATAAATTAAATTTATTACTACGATATACAGTGAACTTTCCATATCAGCAGATACTATTCCACACAAAATATCCCCATAAAAGTACCACTAGAAATATCTGATGTAAAAAAAAAAATTCTGAAGCGATTTTTTTTTTTTACTTTTGAAATGTATGCGTACCTTTGAAATTTATTTTATGAATTTATCAATAAATTCTAAATGGCTGTTAGCAGTGAGATTACATAATTTACACCGCAAAATTAAAAGTGAGATTAATGTTTTAAATACATTTATTGATTTATAAATATATAAATTAGAAATGTTATATAAATACTGCGATTCTGTCTGAAGACGCTGTAACTTCCACAGAGGGAGAAAAAAATCTACAGTTGTTAGCAACTGGCCTTAGCCAAGCCCTATATTCAGTTTTTCCAAGCCCAGTATCGCTAAACTTGCACTTCCCCATAGCTAAAAAGTTAAATCCATGTGACTTCTGCGGTACAATCCGAGAGAGACTCGCGCCAATAACAGAAAGCTGATTGGCTATTGCATGCTGGTCTCATTTGTAGTTTAAATTCAGCAAATTATATTTGGAATAGTGAAATAAAGAACTACAACACCACGGAAACAACAAAAAGAGAATTTAAATGAGCATTAGAGGTAGCGTTACATGGACATCGGAAAAATAAGACCTGTGTAAAATTACTTAAGACCTAGAACAGCGAATTTAAGACTTTTTAAGGCCTAAAATTTAGATTTTTAAATTTTAGACTTTTTAAGACCCCGCGGAAACCCTGTAAAGCATGTGCAAATACCATTTGAGTAAGAGGGAGGACAGCACTACAGACACGGAGGAGGCAGCCATCGCAGCAGAGCCCATCCAGGGCTGAAGCACCAAACCCACCGGCATAAACACACCTGTGAACAACAGCATCCAATAACACGATTCATACAGATACTGGGGCCGGATTCACCAAACATTCTTAAGAATTTTTTTTTTTCTTAACTGCCATTTTCTTCTTTATTTTTTAAAATAAGAAAAAAGTTACGAATATTTTGTATTCCCCAAAAAATCGTCTTACGAACAATCTTAAGTAAAAAGATAAGAATATTCTTAAGACAAAAATGAAGAAAATTCAAATTCTTGAAAAGAATCTTCTTAAAAACCATCGTAAATAACTTCTTAAAGTTAGGATAGCCAGAGACTTGTCTTAAATCCCAAATAGTAAGATTTAATTAATTTATTGGTTTATTTCAAATTAACTGTTAAATGTAAGCATTGCAACACTACTAGCTACATATAATACATATTAGGACTGTTAATAGAGATGAGCACGAGTTCGCTGAAGTGACAGCAATGGCTGATAATGTAAACAATGGTCGGTCATGATTAGCCTGTGTATGACCCTACTTTTTGCCGACATCAAAACTTAGTAGCAACTCTACAAAATCAAGTCAGATAGGGAGATTTAATTAAACATTTTTTATTTTACCTGGCCGATAAATACGGCCGTATTTAGCGCGTATGAATGCGCAGGACGTGTTTGCTGTAGCAGCTCACACACATACCGGAAGCGTTCATTCGGACGAGGGAACAAAAACAACACAAAAGTGAATAAAACTATTTTCACTAGGATAATCTGCAGAAACCACAAAAAGACGTTTTTAAATGCGTTTTCAGCCATGTATTCACTCAGGTAGATGTATCATTTTTTTTTCTTAAGAAAAAAATTACGATGTTCTTAAGAACATATTTGAGAACTTCTTAAGATAAATTCTAAGAAGTTCGTAAGAATGTTATTACAGGGTTTCTGCAGGATTTTCAAATCTTATTTAATGCCTTTTAATGCCCTTTTTAATGCCATTTCTAACATTTTTAATGCCATACGCAACCAATAACTTAACCAACTGTGTATGAATGTGTGAATATTATAATGCATTTTTTTCATGCGGTCTTACAATGAGGCAACAATGAACATACATTACTCTGCTGAACATAATTAGAAATGGATCAGGAGACAGCTTAAAATGTCAGCGTTTATTTGCAGAGTTCAAAATTTCAAATATCAATTCTGAACAGAAAAATTTCAGAAACTTTGAACTCTTAACTCTTAAAACTGGCCGCTCTTAAAAAGTCACACAATTATACCAAACTGCTTCCGTGTTTATCATACTTCGCGACAGTGAATCAAAGTTATTAACTATACAGGCTACATTCAAGATAAATTGGTAATATTTGTTTCTTCAACACTATCTAAAGTTTTAATGCCTGTATAAAACAATTTAATGCTTTTTAATGCCATTTAAGGCCTTAATTTTCTCAAAATCAATTTAATGACTTTTAATGCTTTTTAATGCCCCACGGAAACCCTGTATTAAGTGCAATTCTTGAAAAAATCGTAAGAAATTTCTTAATTTATTTCTTAAGAAGATATTCGTGAATCCGGCCCCTGTACAATGTAATTATAAGACTTTCAATTAATTAAGTCCTCGCAAAAAGATTTGCAAATGATTAGTGAGCCATGCTTCAAATTCCCGACCTGAATAATGATTCGCCAACCATCATTTCAGAAAACGACTCTGTATCATAAATCCTCTAAATGATTCCGTGCTCAATATAATAATGCTGAAATAATTAAATATTTTCATCTTATTTGGTGTAATTGCTCTCACCTGCAGCAATGGGAATCCCCACAAGATTGTAGATCAGTGCAAATACAAAGTTGATTCTAATTCTTTTTACCGTCTTCTTAGAAAGGTCGATACTCCCAACAACATCAAGAAGATCATTCTGTTTATAACAAAAATAAATGATTAATCAAAAAGAAATGTGTTAACCTAAACAATACAGTTTTTGCATGTGGGGTTAAAAGGGGGGCAAGGAAAGGAAACACATTTCTAGCCCAACAAATGGCTGCTTTTGTCAACCACAATACAACTCAACATAGCACAGTCAATACAGTCTCCATACCCTGATGAGCACCACGTCGGCCGCCTCGATGGCTACATCCGTGCCCGTGCCTATAGCAATCCCCACATCCGCCATGGCCAGCGCTGGGGAGTCGTTCACTCCATCGCCCACCATAGCTACACGTTTTCCCGCTAGCTGGAGCTGCTCCACTTTCGCCACTTTGTGAGATGGCAATACTTCTGCAAACACCTTCCTTATGCCCACCTGGACAGAAACCCACAACTTCAGCTGCTGAAATTCACAGCCGCATGAGGACAATTATTGTTTAAGGAAATGGTAAAGGGTGCTGTACCTGGGCAGCGATGGCTCGAGCTGTTTTGCTGTTGTCTCCCGTCATCAGAATGACCTCCAGCCCCATTGCTGTGAGAGTGCGGACGGCCAGCTCGGCCTCAGGCTTCACTGTGTCCGCTATGGCCACCATGGCACAAAGCTCATCTGAGACGAAAACAGCAGACGTGCTCAAAATAAACACTGGGCACACTTTTCAATCTTGAATTGCAATTAATTAACCTCCGTTACTCTAAAAATCCACTTAAGTTATTCTATGTGTTGATGTAATTTCAACTGAAACAGAGAGAGCCCCGCCCCCTTTTTAAAATAGCCAATCGCATTTCGTTTATATCACAGCTTGGGCTAAAGCTGTTTGAGTTTGGTAAAGTCGTATTTGACAATGTATGACAGTCACAATCTCATCTTTATCGCTATAAAATATACCATTCTGTGTAGAACTTAAATGGGTTAGATACATATGTGACCCTGGACCACAAAACCAGTCATAAGGTTAAATTTGTCAAAAGTGAGATTTATACATCATATGAAAGCTGAATAAATAAGCTTTCTATTGATGTATGGTTTGTTAGGATAGGACAATATTTGGCTGAGATACATCTATTTGAAATCAGAAATCTGAGGGTGCAAAAAAATCAAAAAGACTGAGAAAATCACCTTTAAAGTTGTCCAAATTAGGTTCTTAGCAATGCATATTACAAATCAAAAATTACATTTTGATATGTTTACAGTAGGAATTTTACAAAAAATCTTCATGGAACATGAACTTTACTTAATTTCTTAATGATTTTTGGCATAAAAGAAAAATCTAAAGTTTTGACCCATGCAATGTATTTTTGGCTATTGCTACAAATATACCCCAGCGACTTAAGACTGGTTTTGTGGTCCAGGGTCACATATTATGGTCACATAGCGAAACCAGACTTCATTTGCTCCAAAAGAAGGCACATTTGGACTGTCTGAATCGTTCCCTATGCCCTATATAGTGCACTACGTGCCATTCACCGTACAAAAACACTGATTCTGTGAACAAGTGACCGATTTCAGCCACAGCTTCAGCGTCTATTTATTTAGATTCTAGAGAGCATTTGATTGGACAAAGTTTGATGAGAAGTTTTGAATGCATCTATTTTGTCAATGCGAATTTTGTCCTTGTTTTGAAACACACTAGGTTATAGATAACTTTAAGGCTAATATTTTCATACTAAAAGACCAAAAACTTCAATTTTGATTTCATGGGGACTTTAAAAACAGTAAAGTCGAAATACTTTGAGAATAAAGTCATAATATTTTGAGATTAAAGTCGAAATACTTAGAATAAAGGAACTTTATTGTTGTTCTCTTAGTGTTTCGACTTTATTCTCGTAGTATTTCGACTTTATTCTAAGTATTTCGACTTTAATCTCAAAATATTATGACTTTAATCTTGTTTCAATAATCTTAAATTAAATTTTTTTTTTACGTGGCACTAAAACGCATCATAAAATGTTGTGCTTTTATAAAACAAAGAAAACAAACGGATGCGCTTTCTGTTGTCTCGGTCTTTTTACACTGGAGTGCATCACAAAAATGAATCAAAACTAAATGAATAGGCTACTTGCCTCATACACACAAGAATATGTCCAGAGAAAGCTTGAATGTCTGCTCACATTTCAAAACGATTACTCTCTTTTTATGTAATCCATATGAAAGGTGCGTCACTGAACTGTGAAGATGGCAAGTCAGTATCATTAACTTCATCTAACTTCAATAAATAAATAAATTATATCCTCGCAATTTGTTTTCCAACTCATTCATGGTCATTACTTTTGCCGGTGCTTTGAGACGAGCTTTATTTGTGCATTTGAGTGCTGAATAGGCTAAAGGCTTATTATGTTTCAATATGGGCCTACTTGTGTGATTAGTTGACTAATGGCTTAAATGAACGACTACTAGTCAACTAGAAACAATAAGTTGGAAGCAGCCCTAGAATTGAAAGCTTAAAGGAACACTCCACTTTTTTGGAAATAGGCTCATTCTCCAACTCCCCCCGAGTTAATAAGTTGAGTTTTACCGTTTTGAAATCCATTCAGCCGTTCTCCTGTTCTGGCGATATCACTTTTAGCATAGCTTAGCATAGTTCATTGAATCCTATTAGACCAATAGCATCGCATTCAAAAATGACCAACGAGTTTCCATTTTTGTCCTTTTTAAAACTTGACTCTTCTGTAGTTATATCGTGTACTAAGACCGGTGGAAATGCAAAGCTTCAATTTTCTAGGCTGATAAGATTAAGAACTACTCTCCCATTCCGGCGTAATAGTCAAGGAAGTTTGCTGCCGTAATAAGGCTGAAGCAGGAGCAGTAATACCACGCAGCACATGTGCAAATGCTAAACTAGCTGGGAACTCATTTCTGATAATACTCCGCCTGCTTCGGCCATATTACGGCAGCAAAATTCCTTGACAATTACGCCGGAATGGAAGTGTAGTTCCTAATCTTATCAGCCTAGAAACTCACAGCTTTGCATTTCCACCGGTCTTAGTACACGATATAACTACAGAAGAGTCAAGTTTTAAATACAACAAATATGGAAACTCGTTGGTCATTTTTGAACGTGATGCTATTGGTCTAATAGGATTCAATGATCTATGCTAAGCTATGCTAAAAGTGATATCGCCAGAACAGGAGAACGGCTGAATGGATTTCAAAACGGTAAAAATCAACTTATTAACTCGAGGGGAGTTGGAGAATGAGCCTATTTCCAAAAAAAGTGGAGTGTACCTTTAAAAAAAACTTTTCCAATCAAACTCTTTCCTTATGTTTTTGCATAGAAATTCATAGGGATCAAAGAGTGTCTGAAATAAAGTCTCACTCACTGTCCACAGCCACCAGCACAGCAGTGCGTCCTCTTTTCTCGTGCTCCGTCATGGCTTCATCTACATCTGCTCGCACCTGCAGCGCATTCCTCCTCATCCACTCTCTGTTTCCTATCAGCACCGTGTATGAGGCCGTCTGGACTACAGCTGAAACCGCAAAACATCGCAATCTCAGAACTTTCAGAACTGCATTTCATTTTCAGTATACAGCCAATGGGGTCTTGCAAAAGCGGTCATGTGACACTCACTGAGCGGATGCGGGTCCATGATGAGCGGGTGGTCATTGCTGTGCGCTCTGGTATCGCTGATCTGGATCAAGACAGCATTGCGCTGGTTCTCCTCGCTGTCGCTGTCGTCTCTCTTCAGCAGGTTCTCTGTGTTGCTGACCAGACACCTGATCCCACAACCTGGCACAGCTTGGAAATCTGTACAGGTGCCAAGAGACTCCGTACCCAGCTCCTGAACACAGAAGAGGCATTGTAAATCCAAATGCCAAATACAGACTTTCATGCAAATCAAGCACTGATACAGGGACTGACATTTAAAGCAGTCACAAAACACCCCAAGAACAAACTGTACTGGCAGTACGTTGCCGTTCGAAAGTTAGTCAATTGCTGGTAGCCATTGACATGCATAGTATGGATAAAAATACTATAGAAGACAATGGAGACGACAGGGCTCTACACTTGCGTTTCTTTTTAGGAGCACAGTCAAAATTTCAGAAGCACCTTCTAATCAATAAGCAAAAATTTAATAAAAAAATAAAAATAAAAAATAGCCTTCCCATTACAAGGTGATATTTGACAAGGTGATCTTGTTTTTACCTTTGTAATGGGATTTTTCTAACTTTATTAAACGTATGTCATCTTATGTCAAAAAAAAAAAAATTTTTTTTTTTTTAAATTTCTAATTAAAACAACCGAATAAGAACAAGCTGAATAAGAATAAGTTACCAATCAAATGAAATCAGTATTAACAAAATTAATTTGTACTACAGAGGTGGCATAGAAGAACACAAAGGTGGCTTGTAGGTGTATTTTCATATGCAATCAAATTGATAAATGCATGTTGAGATTAATATTTTTAAATACAGAAATATTAAAAGATACTTTAAAAATAAAATTAAATCTACCAGTGAGTAAGACCTTAATTATTTACATACGCAGCCATTAAAAAGTTAGAGTATGATTGCTGGTAGCCATTGACTTGAAACAAAAAATACAATAGAAGTCAATGGGGATGATAGGGCTCTACGCTTGCTTTTCTTTTAAGAAGCACAGTCAAAATTTCAGGAGCACCTTCAAATCAATAAGCAAAAATTTTGATAAAAAATTAGCCTTCCCATTATGAGGTGATATTTGACTCCTCAAAGTGATTTGTTTTTATCTACGCAAACTATTTATATTAAAAATATGTCATCGTTTTTGTCAAATTTAAATAAAAATTCCAAGTAACTAGTAATTAATTACTTTTTAATTGACAAGAAAAAATTAAAAATTAAAAAGTTACTTTTTTAAATAAGTAATGCCAGTTACTTTTCCCCCCATTTATTTATTAAAAGCTCTCCTGTCCTCATGTTGAGAGAAATTGTGAGCAAAATGTTACTTTAGTTCTAGAATAAATGCGAACATGCAAAAAAATAATCTCACTCACTAAACAAAAAGATGCAGTATTCCTCAAAATGAATAACAACAGTGAAATTCAACACAAACCTGCTATAATTAAATGTTAAGTACAAATATCCTTTTTGTATTTAATCCCATTTTATTAACCGATGTCTTAGCTGCCGACCTTCGATGATCCGATTCATCCATACTAATAAGCAAAAATTACTCAAGATAAACTAACATTTGTTTTCCTTTTTTTAATTGCTGAAGAGTTGACATTTTTCTTCTGCGGTCTACTGTACAGACTGAATCTACTTTGCTCTAAGCCTGAGGCTTTCGGTGTGGAAAGGCCAAAAATTTGACAAAAATAGAACTTTTTATAAAAACAAACAAGCAAGCCCTGTCCAGATTTATAAAGTAACGCAAAAGTAATGTAACACATTACTTAGTTACTTTTTAACCCTCTGGGCCTCCTCATTAAGGGGTCACACTTGGCTCCCTCGCGGTAAAAAGTGACCGAAGCCTTAAAAAGTAACTTTTTTTTTTCTTCAGGAAAATCAATTAAATACATTTTTGTTCAATAATATTTTGTAATTATTATTTAGCATTTTGAGCATTTTTTGTGAATCTATGCAATATTTATACAGTTTTAATGAGCAATTTTTTCCCAGTAGAATTATATTTTATATTATATTTTTTAATTAATTATGTATTTATTATTTTTCAATAAATACAACATTTCACATTAAAATAGAGTAAAAGCATTTAAAAATCCATTTTTTAAAGTGAAAATTGCACCATCTAGTGGCATAAAAAATAAAAACTTGTGTAATGCCATGTAAACTCCTGTATCTCCCCATATACATATATACAGGGGCTTTGGGATTCCTATTGTTTTTTTCTTTTTACTGTTTCTTCATTTTATTAGGCTTTGCATTTAGAAATATATTCAGACATTCTAAAAGATACATTTTGGCAAGGTTTAGATATTTTTTTGATTGGATAAATATCAGGTTTTGCATTTTTCTGCTTATTTCTGTGTGTCTGTGTGTGTCTGTGTGCGCGTGTGTGTGCGTGTGTGTGTCAGTTCTGTACTTTTGTTATTTTAGAGTGTCAGTCCTTGCTTGCTGAACACTTCTTTTCAGCACAGTTGCTCATTTGTAGCTTGTATTACCAAAAGATTATCTGAATTATCACATTTTTTTGTATTTCCCATTCATTTCCTATGTCGGTCATTTTTGACCGCGAAGGAGCCAAGTGTGACTATTTTTTTTTTGACCCTTCAACATATCCGAATCATGTCACTGATTTTTTTTGTGTACTCACATAGCTAATGCAACAAAAGTCACCAAGTGTCATCTCATTTGGATGAAGCTACGATTTTTAAAAATTCAAAACTTAAAATTTTTAGGTCAAAAATGACCGAAGAGGCCCAGAGGGTTAAGGGAGTAACTCAATATTGTAATGCATTACTTTTAAAAGTAACTTTCCCCAACACTGTTCACCTGCAGTGTCTCCCCTTAACATAGCTTAAACTAACTTAGTTTAACTTGTAAACACAGTCTGTAAGTAAAGAAACAACACACTATGAAGTCAAACTGACCTGTTTGCAATATTTGGTGATAGCAGCACCCAACGGATGTTCACTGTTGTTTTCAGCTGTGCCGATGATCGCCAGCAGCTTAGAGCGTGGTATCCGATTCCCCTCCACCAGCATCTTCACCTGGACCACTTTGGGAGCTCCGTAAGTGATGGTGCCGGTTTTATCAAACACAACGGTCTGAATCTAAATGCACAAACAGATTTATAAAACGGTTTTCCTCTGCACAACAGCATGAGAGCATTCAAATCAGCGGCTCATCTCTGACCTTGTGCGCCATCTCTAACGGCTCGCCTCCCTTGATGAGGATCCCGTTCTGAGCTCCAACCCCTGTTCCCACCATAACCGCTGTCGGGGTGGCCAGACCCAGAGAGCAAGGGCAGGCGATGCAGAGGACAGTGATGGAGGCCTGGAAGGCGAAGCGGATGACAGCCTCTGCCTCAGAGATGCTCTTATCATAACCCTGCAGAGAGAGACGATCACTATTTCAATGCTTTTAAAGAGCGAGCATAAACCTCAGAATTAAAGGGATATTAAACCCAAACATGAACATTGGCTATTACTTTACTCAACCTCAGGCCATCCAAGATGTACAGTGCCTTGCGAAAGTATTCATACCCCTTCACTTTTTTCACATTTTGTTATGTTGCTGCCTTATGTTAAACACTCCCTGCTCCATAATGACAAAGCAAAAAATAGGTTTTTAACATTTGTGCAAATTTATTAAAAATAAAAAACTGAAAAGATCCCGTTGCATAAGTATTCATACCCTTTTCTGGGACACTCGAAATTCAGCTCAGGAGCATTCATATTGCTTCTAGATGTTACTACACTTGGAGTGGAGTTAAACTGTGGCAAATTCATTTGAGTGAGTCTGATTTAGAAAGGCACACACCTAACAGCTGAAAATGCATATCAGAGCAAAAACCAAGTCCTGAGGTCAAGATAACTGCCTGTAGAGCTCAGTGACAGACTTGCGTTAAGGCGATGATCTAGGGAAGAGTTCAGAAACAAAATCTGCTGCACTGAAGGTTGACAGAAGCATTATCCATAATGGAAGATGATTGGAACAACTAGGACTCTAGAAAATGTCTGCCAGCCCCATCCAAGCTGACAGAGATGGAGAGGTGAAAAGGTGAGGCAAAGAATGGCAGATAATTGCCAAATGCAGATGTGCAAAGCTTGTCACATCAGACCCAAAAAGACTTGAGGCTGTAAAGGTGCTTCAACTATGCACTGAATACTTATGCAATGTACATATTTCAGTGTTTTATTTTTAATAAATTTGTAAAATTTGCAAATCTGGTTTTTGCTTTGTCATTATTATGGTGTATGGAGTGTAAATTGATGTGGGGGGAAACTTATTTAAAGCAGTTTAACATAATGCTGCAACAATCATGTGAGGCATCTGAAAGCAAGAACTGATTCAACTAGTACCATTTCAAAAGAATGATTCGTTCATGAAATGGACATTACTCTAGACCTATTTAGGATTTGGATTACAGGTAATAATGTTGTAAATAATAATTTCTTGCACGTTTTACTTCATAAGACCCCGATATATTGTCAGGAGCCATGGGTATTTTACTTTGATATGCTTTTTGATTTTCAAAAACAGGCAGCTACTGACTTGTATTTTATAGATCAACAAGGACCACGGTTTCAGCTGAAAATCTTTACTGTTCTACTGAAGAAAATAAGTCACCTCTTGGATGACCAGATAGTGAAAAAAGATCTATCCTTTTAAAGCCTTCAAGTATGAATATTTTCAATGGCACATATCATGAAAAAAAAGGATTTTTCTTGCTCCTCTGAATTAAGAGTTCAATATAGTGTGTAAACACAATCTAATGTTCGCAAAGCAAAGCTTACTGAAACCTAAATAAACTTTGACAAAATGAAACCTAGAAAAAATGGCAGCTGAAATGGCATTCTGGCTCAACGTTAGACGAACATGTGTCTTCACTCACAGGGAAATACTTCTCCACAAGCGAAAAGTTCACAAAGCCGATCAGAATCCAGGCTATGAGAGTCAGGACGGAAACCACAACGATGAACGGGACGAAGTAGCCACTGATCTTATCCGCAAACTGCTGGATGGGAGCCTGAGATTGGAAAGTTTAAAAGAAGGTTTGGTAAGTTAGATATGCAGATCCTGTACAATGGATGAAAAGAATGCACTGACAGTCAAATATTTGGACGAATTTTATTGAATTTGTATCTGCAAACTTGCAAGGGGACCCTCATTAAATTATTCAAAAGAAAGCAAGCTTTAAAAAAATGGTTTTATTTTCTGTAGAGTTCCCCAGGTCTTGAATATATTTTGAATATATTTTTCCAACTTATGCCACCTCTGAAATATTTTATCAGGTAGAAAGTGTGTTTAAATATATATTTTAAATCATTATCCTGAATCCAAAAATAAAAGACAATAACATGCAAAAAAAAAAAAAAAAAAAATTTTTTTTTTTTTTTCCCGAAACAAACTTTTGCTCTTTTTATTTTTATCAGATAATGAGTTAAATTTTTTTAAATTTTTATTACATTTTTGAGAGTCGAAAACATTTTTAGAATGGTTTTTATAAATATATATTTATATATGCAGTTCCTGCTAAATTTTCATATATCCATTTATTTTACTTCATAGTTTTGATTGTGTTCCAGTTTAATAGTGAAGCACAAATATTTGTGTCCAAACTTTTAACTTGTAATGCAACTGTACATGCAAATACATATCCTTTGTGGTGTTTTTATGATGCTATTTAATTCATTTTTATATATTATTATATATTAACTTACAATTTCTTACAATTTATATATTTTTATTACTGATTTTATCATAAAATTTACATGAATTTGAAAATAACATTCATAAAAGCAAAACTAAATACAATTTGCAGAACTATCTCAGTCTTGCAAATAAATAAATGAATAATTAAAAAAAGAAGGAAGCATTCATCGAGGCTAATCAGGAGAATCAGAAGCTGTTATTTTTAAAACTCATGACACAATAGCAGATGCTGAGCTGACAGACGCACCTTTGAAGTCTGCGCCTCCTCCACCAGTTTGACGATCTGAGAGAGGGTGGTGTCTGTGCCCACATGAGTGGCTTTGATCAGCAGAGAACCATTCTGATTGATGGAGCCAGCGATTACGGTGCTCCCCAGCTTCTTAGTGACGGGCATGGCTTCACCTACAGCACAATAAACACATCATTATACCACTTTGTTTCAGTCTTTGCACAAATGGGAAATGAATTGAAAAAAAAAAACATTAAACTGAAAGTCAATTTCTAGATGATTTTGAGGAGAGGTGTTGTCGGTCTGTCATTGCTATGCAGTTGTTTGAAATTTCTAGGATGTTCTATGTAGTTACTAACTGGCCCAAATCATAAGAGCACAACTCATGTCTAAATAAATGGTTTTAGAGCTACGCAATACTAAAATATGACAATTCAATATTTGTTTGGATTTTGACAACAATAATTAAACAATATTTTGTTTTTGTGCTGGTACCTTGGCTGATTTAGGCTTGTGATCGATAGATAAACATGACACTAAAAACACCAGTAGGTGGCAGCGAGTCCTTGTCTAGATGAGTGATTCACTGAATCACTGACTCAAATGATTTGTTCAAAATGGTTGATTCATTTAGAAACTAAGCAATTAACTGTCTTTACGAATGGATCACTGAATCACTGACTCAAATGATTTGTTCAAAATGGTTGATTCATTTAGAAACTAAGCAATTAACTGTCTTTACGAATGGATCACTGAATCACTGACTGAAATGATTTGTTCAAAATGGTTGATTCATTTAGAAACTAAGCAATTAACTGTCTTTACGAATGGATCACTGAATCACTGACTCAAATGATTTGTTCAAAATGGTTGATTCATTTAGAAACTAAGCAATTAACTGTCTTTACGAATGGATCACTGAGTCACTGACTCAAATGATTTGTTCAAAATGGTTGATTCATTTAGAAACTAAGCAATTAACTGTCTTTACGAATGGATCACTGAATCACTGACTCAAATGATTTGTTCAAAATGGTTGATTCATTTAGAAACTAAGTAATTAACTGTCTTTACGAATGGATCACTGAATCACTGACTCAAATGATTTGTTCAAAATGGTTGATTCATTTAGAAACTAAGCAATTAACTGTCTTTACGAATGGATCACTGAATCACTGACTCAAATGATTTGTTCAAAATGGTTGATTCATTTAGAAACTAAGTAATTAACTGTCTTTACGAATGGATCACTGAATCACTGACTCAAATGATTTGTTCAAAATGGTTGATTCATTTAGAAACTAAGTAATTAACTGTCTTTACGAATGGATCACTGAATCACTGACTCAAATGATTTGTTCAAAATGGTTGATTCATTTAGAAACTAAGCAATTAACTGTCTTTACGAATGGATCACTGAATCACTGACTCAAATGATTTGTTCAAAATGGTTGATTCATTTAGAAACTAAGTAATTAACTGTCTTTACGAATGGATCACTGAATCACTGACTCAAATGATTTGTTCAAAATGGTTGATTCATTTAGAAACTAAGCAATTAACTGTCTTTACGAATGGATCACTGAATCACTGACTCAAATGATTTGTTCAAAATGGTTGATTCATTTAGAAACTAAGCAATTAACTGTCTTTACGAATGGATCACTGAATCACTGACTCAAATGATTTGTTCAAAATGGTTGATTCATTTAGAAACTAAGTAATTAACTGTCTTTACGAATGGATCACTGAATCACTGACTCAAATGATTTGTTCAAAATGGTTGATTCATTTAGAAACTAAGCAATTAACTGTCTTTACGAATGGATCACTGAATCACTGACTCAAATGATTTGTTCAAAATAGTTGATTCATTTAGAAACTAAGTAATTAACTGTCTTTACGAATGGATCACTGAATCACTGACTCAAATGATTTGTTCAAAATGGTTGATTCATTTAGAAACTAAGTAATTAACTGTCTTTACGAATGGATCACTGAATCACTGACTCAAATGATTTGTTCAAAATGGTTGATTCATTTAGAAACTAAGTAATTAACTGTCTTTACGAATGGATCACTGAATCACTGACTCAAATGATTTGTTCAAAATGGTTGATTCATTTAGAAACTAAGCAATTAACTGTCTTTACGAATGGATCACTGAATCACTGACTCAAATGATTTGTTCAAAATGGTTGATTCATTTAGAAACTAAGCAATTAACTGTCTTTACGAATGGATCACTGAATCACTGACTCAAATGATTTGTTCAAAATAGTTGATTCATTTAGAAACTAAGTAATTAACTGTCTTTACGAATGGATCACTGAATCACTGACTCAAATGATTTGTTCAAAATGGTTGATTCATTTAGAAACTAAGTAATTAACTGTCTTTACGAATGGATCACTGAATCACTGACTCAAATGATTTGTTCAAAATGGTTGATTCATTTAGAAACTAAGTAATTAACTGTCTTTACGAATGGATCACTGAATCACTGACTCAAATGATTTGTTCAAAATGGTTGATTCATTTAGAAACTAAGCAATTAACTGTCTTTACGAATGGATCACTGAATCACTGACTCAAATGATTTGTTCAAAATGGTTGATTCATTTAGAAACTAAGTAATTAACTGTCTTTACGAATGGATCACTGAATCACTGACTCAAATGATTTGTTCAAAATGGTTGATTCATTTAGAAACTAAGCAATTAACTGTCTTTACGAATGGATCACTGAATCACTGACTCAAATGATTTGTTCAAAATGGTTGATTCATTTAGAAACTAAGCAATTAACTGTCTTTACGAATGGATCACTGAATCACTGACTCAAATGATTTGTTCAAAATGGTTGATTCATTTAGAAACTAAGTAATTAACTGTCTTTACGAATGGATCACTGAATCACTGACTCAAATGATTTGTTCAAAATGGTTGATTCATTTAGAAACTAAGCAATTAACTGTCTTTACGAATGGATCACTGAATCACTGACTCAAATGATTTGTTCAAAATGGTTGATTCATTTAGAAACTAAGCAATTAACTGTCTTTACGAATGGATCACTGAATCACTGACTCAAATGATTTGTTCAAAATGGTTGATTCATTTAGAAACTAAGCAATTAACTGTCTTTACGAATGGATCACTGAATCACTGACTCAAATGATTTGTTCAAAATGGTTGATTCATTTAGAAACTAAGCAATTAACTGTCTTTACGAATGGATCACTGAGTCACTGACTCAAATGATTTGTTCAAAATGGTTGATTCATTTAGAAACTAAGCAATTAACTGTCTTTACGAATGGATCACTGAATCACTGACTCAAATGATTTGTTCAAAATGGTTGATTCATTTAGAAACTAAGTAATTAACTGTCTTTACGAATGGATCACTGAATCACTGACTCAAATGATTTGTTCAAAATGGTTGATTCATTTAGAAACTAAGCAATTAACTGTCTTTACGAATGGATCACTGAATCACTGACTCAAATGATTTGTTCAAAATGGTTGATTCATTTAGAAACTAAGTAATTAACTGTCTTTACGAATGGATCACTGAATCACTGACTCAAATGATTTGTTCAAAATGGTTGATTCATTTAGAAACTAAGTAATTAACTGTCTTTACGAATGGATCACTGAATCACTGACTCAAATGATTTGTTCAAAATGGTTGATTCATTTAGAAACTAAGCAATTAACTGTCTTTACGAATGGATCACTGAATCACTGACTCAAATGATTTGTTCAAAATGGTTGATTCATTTAGAAACTAAGTAATTAACTGTCTTTACGAATGGATCACTGAATCACTGACTCAAATGATTTGTTCAAAATGGTTGATTCATTTAGAAACTAAGCAATTAACTGTCTTTACGAATGGATCACTGAATCACTGACTCAAATGATTTGTTCAAAATGGTTGATTCATTTAGAAACTAAGCAATTAACTGTCTTTACGAATGGATCACTGAATCACTGACTCAAATGATTTGTTCAAAATGGTTGATTCATTTAGAAACTAAGCAATTAACTGTCTTTACGAATGGATCACTGAATCACTGACTCAAATGATTTGTTCAAAATGGTTGATTCATTTAGAAACTAAGTAATTAACCCCCTGGGGACGAAAAACGCCCTGGGGCGTTTTGAGGCAGTTTCCCAAAAGGAACTTTAATTACTTTGTCATTTCTGATTGTACAGATAAAAGCAGTACATCAATAAAATCTGTAAAGGGTCTACTTTTATTTGTATATACTCACAAAATCAAAAAACATTGTGATTTTGCAAAATAAAGAAAACAAAAAGGGTGTGCTGTCTGCCGCGTTGATCTCCGTGATCTTCATTCAGAAACGCGTCAGTAAAATATACTATAACTCAGCCAATATACAACACAGAGACATGAGCAATATGTCTAGACAAAGCTTGATATGTATACTTTTAAACGAAGTAAGTTTTACCGAAAACAAATATCCTGTGATAAAATAATCAATATGAAACCAACACGATGTCCAGTCTCTCCGGTCTGCTTCATTATTTTATAATTAGATCACGCCCACGAGCTGTTCGCTATTCATATTCAAATCGTCCACGTGAGGGCGCCGCGCCAAAAGTAGACGCCCACATCACGGTAAACAAAGGAGAAACTTCGTTCAAGTTAGTCATTTCTGGAAGAAGACTCTGTCAGGAATAAACGTACTTCAGAAGACATGAGTAAGTTTTTTTTTTCTCTTATTAGCCTACTTGTTAGTTATTACTGTGACAGAATGTGCAAACATTTTACCAGTTAAGACTTTTTGCCAACTATAATTCCTGACTACAGCAAGTGAAACATTATAAAGTACGTTTCATTTCACTGCATCTAAATGACTCATGATGCCAGTATGTTTTTAATAGTCTGTTCAATAAAGAATGATGCAATATAAAGGTTATAGTGTTCACATTTAAGCTTAACAGTTATAATATAGCCTAGTTTCTTTGTATTCTATAATACACACAAAGCATGCTTATGTTTGACTATAAGATCATAATTATTTATTTAGTTATTAATGTATCTTACAACAGTAGGATGTAATATGAGGGTTTACACTTAGTGTATGTTTTGACAATATGTATTAATACTGTGTTCTCGAATGGATGTTTAACACGATAAACAATTTTTATTAGTTTCTCAGATATAAAATGTCCTTTTTACGTTTGTACAAAATGCGTGGGTCTATGACTACAAAATCATAATATATATATAAATAAATATTATGATGCTGCTGATATTAACATGCTCACAGATGTTTTGTTTTGTTGTTTTTAGTGATTGGAAACCTGCTCAACACATGAATCCTGCTGACATTTACTTGAGTCTCCTCAAACTGTTTTCCTGAGAGCACTGTACCATCTTCAGATGTTAAAGAAGTTCTCAAGTGAATCTCAAGTTATTTTTCTTGATAAATAAATCTATTCAAAATAAGCTACAAACATATTTTGTCCTTATATTCCTCCTTCATTCATTCCTTTGTTCCTCTCAGTCATCTGACTGAATAACTAATTATGCGGCTCATTATGCAGGTCTTTGTCTTCTCAGGTGTGAATCACAGCATTATTCATGATCATTCACGCCTTCTTCGCATACAGCCATTCTAAACAAAAAGTGTCTTCAAAAATTTAAATCAATATACTGTTTTGTGTAAACAAGTGAACAAGATGATTTTCACATCATTTGATAGAAAAAACTCTAGCCTAACACATCCAGTTCTCAAAGTCTTGTGAACAAATATTCTGTATGTGTTTCATGACTTTATTTCAGTGACTTCAAAAATTTTGTTTTTCACTAAGCACGCATAAACGTTGTTTTCTCAAAAACACAAACATGTACATTCATGTTGCTTACATATTATTGTAGCCCAAATTGTGCTGATTACAATATAATCAGATTTGGGCAATTCATATGTTTTTAAGATACTGAAAAAAGCACAAATGTCAGGGCATGTCAAAACTTCTTCAGGGCCCAAAAACACCCTCAGTCCCCAGAGGGTTAACTGTCTTTACGAATGGATCACTGAATCACTGACTCAAATGATTTGTTCAAAATGGTTGATTCATTTAGAAACTAAGTAATTAACTGTCTTTACGAATGGATCACTGAATCACTGACTCAAATGATTTGTTCAAAATGGTTGATTCATTTAGAAACTAAGTAATTAACTGTCTTTACGAATGGATCACTGAATCACTGACTCAAATGATTTGTTCAAAATGGTTGATTCATTTAGAAACTAAGCAATTAACTGTCTTTACGAATGGATCACTGAATCACTGACTCAAATGATTTGTTCAAAATGGTTGATTCATTTAGAAACTAAGTAATTAACTGTCTTTACGAATGGATCACTGAATCACTGACTCAAATGATTTGTTCAAAATGGTTGATTCATTTAGAAACTAAGTAATTAACTGTCTTTACGAATGGATCACTGAATCACTGACTCAAATGATTTGTTCAAAATGGTTGATTCATTTAGAAACTAAGCAATTAACTGTCTTTACGAATGGATCACTGAATCACTGACTCAAATGATTTGTTCAAAATGGTTGATTCATTTAGAAACTAAGTAATTAACTGTCTTTACGAATGGATCACTGAATCACTGACTCAAATGATTTGTTCAAAATGGTTGATTCATTTAGAAACTAAGCAATTAACTGTCTTTACGAATGGATCACTGAATCACTGACTCAAATGATTTGTTCAAAATGGTTGATTCATTTAGAAACTAAGCAATTAACTGTCTTTACGAATGGATCACTGAATCACTGACTCAAATGATTTGTTCAAAATGGTTGATTCATTTAGAAACTAAGCAATTAACTGTCTTTACGAATGGATCACTGAATCACTGACTCAAATGATTTGTTCAAAATGGTTGATTCATTTAGAAACTAAGTAATTAACCCCCTGGGGACGAAAAACGCCCTGGGGCGTTTTGAGGCAGTTTCCCAAAAGGAACTTTAATTACTTTGTCATTTCTGATTGTACAGATAAAAGCAGTACATCAATAAAATCTGTAAAGGGTCTACTTTTATTTGTATATACTCACAAAATCAAAAAACATTGTGATTTTGCAAAATAAAGAAAACAAAAAGGGTGTGCTGTCTGCCGCGTTGATCTCCGTGATCTTCATTCAGAAACGCGTCAGTAAAATATACTATAACTCAGCCAATATACAACACAGAGACATGAGCAATATGTCTAGACAAAGCTTGATATGTATACTTTTAAACGAAGTAAGTTTTACCGAAAACAAATATCCTGTGATAAAATAATCAATATGAAACCAACACGATGTCCAGTCTCTCCGGTCTGCTTCATTATTTTATAATTAGATCACGCCCACGAGCTGTTCGCTATTCATATTCAAATCGTCCACGTGAGGGCGCCGCGCCAAAAGTAGACGCCCACATCACGGTAAACAAAGGAGAAACTTCGTTCAAGTTAGTCATTTCTGGAAGAAGACTCTGTCAGGAATAAACGTACTTCAGAAGACATGAGTAAGTTTTTTTTTTCTCTTATTAGCCTACTTGTTAGTTATTACTGTGACAGAATGTGCAAACATTTTACCAGTTAAGACTTTTTGCCAACTATAATTCCTGACTACAGCAAGTGAAACATTATAAAGTACGTTTCATTTCACTGCATCTAAATGACTCATGATGCCAGTATGTTTTTAATAGTCTGTTCAATAAAGAATGATGCAATATAAAGGTTATAGTGTTCACATTTAAGCTTAACAGTTATAATATAGCCTAGTTTCTTTGTATTCTATAATACACACAAAGCATGCTTATGTTTGACTATAAGATCATAATTATTTATTTAGTTATTAATGTATCTTACAACAGTAGGATGTAATATGAGGGTTTACACTTAGTGTATGTTTTGACAATATGTATTAATACTGTGTTCTCGAATGGATGTTTAACACGATAAACAATTTTTATTAGTTTCTCAGATATAAAATGTCCTTTTTACGTTTGTACAAAATGCGTGGGTCTATGACTACAAAATCATAATATATATATAAATAAATATTATGATGCTGCTGATATTAACATGCTCACAGATGTTTTGTTTTGTTGTTTTTAGTGATTGGAAACCTGCTCAACACATGAATCCTGCTGACATTTACTTGAGTCTCCTCAAACTGTTTTCCTGAGAGCACTGTACCATCTTCAGATGTTAAAGAAGTTCTCAAGTGAATCTCAAGTTATTTTTCTTGATAAATAAATCTATTCAAAATAAGCTACAAACATATTTTGTCCTTATATTCCTCCTTCATTCATTCCTTTGTTCCTCTCAGTCATCTGACTGAATAACTAATTATGCGGCTCATTATGCAGGTCTTTGTCTTCTCAGGTGTGAATCACAGCATTATTCATGATCATTCACGCCTTCTTCGCATACAGCCATTCTAAACAAAAAGTGTCTTCAAAAATTTAAATCAATATACTGTTTTGTGTAAACAAGTGAACAAGATGATTTTCACATCATTTGATAGAAAAAACTCTAGCCTAACACATCCAGTTCTCAAAGTCTTGTGAACAAATATTCTGTATGTGTTTCATGACTTTATTTCAGTGACTTCAAAAATTTTGTTTTTCACTAAGCACGCATAAACGTTGTTTTCTCAAAAACACAAACATGTACATTCATGTTGCTTACATATTATTGTAGCCCAAATTGTGCTGATTACAATATAATCAGATTTGGGCAATTCATATGTTTTTAAGATACTGAAAAAAGCACAAATGTCAGGGCATGTCAAAACTTCTTCAGGGCCCAAAAACACCCTCAGTCCCCAGAGGGTTAACTGTCTTTACGAATGGATCACTGAATCACTGACTCAAATGATTTGTTCAAAATGGTTGATTCATTTAGAAACTAAGTAATTAACTGTCTTTACGAATGGATCACTGAATCACTGACTCAAATGATTTGTTCAAAATGGTTGATTCATTTAGAAACTAAGTAATTAACTGTCTTTACGAATGGATCACTGAATCACTGACTCAAATGATTTGTTCAAAATGGTTGATTCATTTAGAAACTAAGCAATTAACTGTCTTTACGAATGGATCACTGAATCACTGACTCAAATGATTTGTTCAAAATGGTTGATTCATTTAGAAACTAAGCAATTAACTGTCTTTACGAATGGATCACTGAATCACTGACTCAAATGATTTGTTCAAAATGGTTGATTCATTTAGAAACTAAGCAATTAACTGTCTTTACGAATGGATCACTGAATCACTGACTCAAATGATTTGTTCAAAATGGTTGATTCATTTAGAAACTAAGCAATTAACTGTCTTTACGAATGGATCACTGAATCACTGACTCAAATGATTTGTTCAAAATGGTTGATTCATTTAGAAACTAAGCAATTAACTGTCTTTACGAATGGATCACTGAATCACTGACTCAAATGATTTGTTCAAAATGGTTGATTCATTTAGAAACTAAGTAATTAACTGTCTTTACGAATGGATCACTGAATCACTGACTCAAATGATTTGTTCAAAATGGTTGATTCATTTAGAAACTAAGTAATTAACTGTCTTTACGAATGGATCACTGAATCACTGGCTCAAATGATTTGTTCAAAATGGTTGATTCATTTAGAAACTAAGCAATTAACTGTCTTTACGAATGGATCACTGAATCACTGACTCAAATGATTTGTTCAAAATGGTTGATTCATTTAGAAACTAAGCAATTAACTGTCTTTACGAATGGATCACTGAATCACTGACTCAAATGATTTGTTCAAAATGGTTGATTCATTTAGAAACTAAGCAATTAACTGTCTTTACGAATGGATCACTGAATCACTGACTCAAATGATTTGTTCAAAATGGTTGATTCATTTAGAAACTAAGCAATTAACTGTCTTTACGAATGGATCACTGAATCACTGACTCAAATGATTTGTTCAAAATGGTTGATTCATTTAGAAACTAAGCAATTAACTGTCTTTACGAATGGATCACTGAATCACTGACTCAAATGATTTGTTCAAAATGGTTGATTCATTTAGAAACTAAGCAATTAACTGTCTTTACGAATGGATCACTGAATCACTGACTCAAATGATTTGTTCAAAATGGTTGATTCATTTAGAAACTAAGCAATTAACTGTCTTTACGAATGGATCACTGAATCACTGACTCAAATGATTTGTTCAAAATGGTTGATTCATTTAGAAACTAAGCAATTAACTGTCTTTACGAATGGATCACTGAATCACTGACTCAAATGATTTGTTCAAAATGGTTGATTCATTTAGAAACTAAGCAATTAACTGTCTTTACGAATGGATCACTGAATCACTGACTCAAATGATTTGTTCAAAATGGTTGATTCATTTAGAAACTAAGTAATTAACTGTCTTTACGAATGGATCACTGAATCACTGGCTCAAATGATTTGTTCAAAATGGTTGATTCATTTAGAAACTAAGCAATTAACTGTATTTACGAATGGATCACTGAATCACTGACTCAAAAGATTTGTTCAAAATGGTTGATTCATTTAGAAACTAAGCAATTAACTGTCTTTACGAATGGATCACTGAATCACTGACTCAAATGATTTGTTCAAAATGGTTGATTCATTTAGAAACTAAGCAATTAACTGTCTTTACGAATGGATCACTGAATCACTGACTCAAATGATTTGTTCAAAAACGGATTCATTCAGGAACGAAACACCTCAGTGTTGCTCTGAGACGCACACAAATGTTCACAAATGTTGTTGTGCTAAAATGTAACTCACTCACATTTGTGATCATGCACTAATATTTAGGAAAACTGCGGATGGTTGTATGTGATGTTACATAACTATATGTGACCCTGGACCACAAAACAAGTCTAAAGTAGCACAGGTATATTTGTAGCAATAGTCAAAAATACAATTTAAGGGTCAAAATTATAATTTTTTTCTTTATGCCAAAAATCATTATGATATTTAAGTAAAGATTGTGTTCCATGAAGATATTTGGTAAAATTTCAATCGTAAATATATTAAAACTTTTTTTTTTTTGTTTAGCAATATGCATTGCTAAAACCTTCATTTGGACAACTTTAAAGGCAATTTTCTTAATATTTAGATTTTTTTTGCAACCTCTGATTTCAGGTTTGCAGATAGTTGTATCTCGGCCAAATTTTGTCTTAAACTTACAAACCATACATCAATGGAAAGCTTAAGTTTAAGCTTTCAGATGATGTATAAATCTCAAATTTAGAAAATTTGACCCTTATGACTGGTTTTGTGGTCCAGGCTCACATATCATGCTGTATCTTATACATATAAAAAACAAAAACACATTCAGGGCTATTTTTTCTTTCATAACTTGAATTATAAGTGTATTTTAACTGCATTCTAATAGTCTTCATCGTGCAGTGAATGCTTTTTGTACTCTCAAGACATGTTTTTGTTAGTTTTTGCAAAGTGAGTGACATACTCTATAATGTCAGCTTGCATGCTGTAAAAACAACAATCATGATATTTTTGTAGATGATAAAAAGTCTAAAGTCTATAACAGTGATTCTCAACCTTTTCGACTCCAATGTCCCCCTTTTCTGTAATACATAGAGAGAGTGTGTGCACATGGCTGTGAGGTTGGGAAAATTAAGCATACCAATGGATGGAAAATGTATAGATTCCAAAAACAAAACGCTTATTGGGGGATTTGAACTCTTAATATCTGGCAACCGAAACTATGAATGCTTGTGGAGACTTGTTACCACTGCACCAGTGGCAAATTAAAATGAAACGTTTCAGGAAAAATAATCAAGAGAAGCAGAAATTGTGATCATGATTAACACACAACATGGAACTCTTAACAATTATCCTGCCTTGTTTGATTGCACTCATGTCAGCAAAGAGAAAAGTGCCCTCTCTAACCTGTAATGAGAGACTCGTCTGCCATGGAGTGTCCTTCAATCACTCGGCCATCGACTGGAAACTTCCCTCCGGGCACGACCCTAACAACATCTCCCCTCTGCACCAGCTCCACATCCACCTGCTCCTCGCTGAGAGAGAAGCACAAGGTCATACGCAGTGTTGGGGGTCACGCATTACAAATAACGCAAGTTACATAACAATATTACTTTTTCCAAGTAACTAGTTAAGTAATGCATTACTTTTTAATTGACAGGAAAATATCTGAGTTACTTTTTCAAAAAGTAACGCCAGTGTCCTTTTCCCCCATTTATTGATTAAAAGCTCTCCTGTCCCCATGTTGAGAGAAACTGTAAGTAAGACGTTACTTTAGTTCTAGAGTAAATGTGAACATGCAAAAACATACTCTCACTCACTAAACAAAATGATACAGTATTCCTCAAAACAAATAAAAACAGCTAAATTTAATGCAAACCTGCAACGATTAAATATATTAAATACAAATATCCTTTTTGTGTTTAATCCCATTTTACTTTAGTTCTAGAATAAATGTGAACATGCATTAATTCATCTCACTCACTAAAAAAACAGATACAGTATTTCTCAAATTGAATAAACAAACCAAGCAATAATTTAATATGTTAAATAATATAAATATCTTTTATGTATTTAATCCCATTTTATTAACCGATGTCTTTGCTGCCGACCTTCGATGATCCACTTCATCAATACTAATAAGCATAGAGATGATCTAACATTTGTTTTCCTTTTTTTTTATTGCTGAAGAGTTGACATTTGTTCTTCTGTGGTCTACTGTACAGACGTGAATTTACTTTTCTCTAAGCCTGAGGCTTTTGATGTGAAAAGGATTTTACATTTGCCAAAAATAGAACTTTTTATATTAAAAACAAACAAGCAAGCCCTGCCCAGATTTAAAAAGTAACGCAAAAATAACGTGACGCATTACTTTCCATAAAAAGTAACTAAGTAACGTAAATTACTTTTTTGGGGAGTAACTCAATATTGTAATGCAATACTTTTAAAAGTAACTTTCCTCAACAATGGTCATATGTGACCCTGGACCACAAAACCAGTCATAAAGTTAAATTTTACAAAACTGAGATGTATACATCATATGAAAGCTCAATAAATAAGCTTTCTATTGACGTTTGGTTTGATAGGATAGGACAATATTTGGCCGAGATACATCTATTTGAAAATCTGGAATCTGAGGATGCAAATAAATCAAAATACTGAGAAAATCACCTTTAAATTTGTCCACATTAAGTTCTTAACAATGCATATAACTAATCAAAAATTACATTTTGATATGTTTACATTAGGAATTTTACAAAAAATCTTCATGGAACATGATCTTTACTTAATTTCCTAATGATTTTTGGCATAAAAGAAAAATCAATAATTTTGACCCATACAATGTATTTTTGGCTATTGCTACAAACATACCCCAGCGACTTAATACTGGTTTTGTGGTCCAGGGTCACATATGTGGAACAAAGTCAGCTCTACTTTCTGTTTAACAGCACAGAGATGCACAAACCTCAACACAGACATGTCATCATTCAGCGTAACAACAGTGGCCTCTGTCGCCTGTAAAGACATCAGCTTGGACAGAGCCTCCGAGGTCTTACTCTGCAATTAAAAGCAACATCAGTGCAGAACAATGCAGGAAATGAATAGATATAATTTCAAGCTTGTGTAACTGGAAATGCCTGTTCACCTTCGCTATCTGCTCCAGCCACCTGCCCAGCGAGATGAAGACAAACAGCATGGGTGGAGTATCGAAAAAGGTGATGGGGTTTACTTTGGCTCCCTCCACCATTGCAACCAGGAGGATCACCAGAGAGTATGTGAACGCGATCGTTGTTGCCAGAACAATCAGCACATCCATATTGGCCGTCCGGTGCTTGACAGCTTTATAGGCTTGGCAGTAGAAATACCGCCCACCGATAAACTATTTAAGACAGACAAAACCGGTATGACTACTAAATACACTTCATAAAGTACATACCAAAGTTTTGGCACATTTTCAGTAAACGAGGAACATAGAACACACATTAAAGTGTTAGTTCACTTCCAGAACAAAAAAGATGTTCATGTCTTTCTTTCTTCAGTCGTAAAGAAATTATGTTTTTTGAGGAAAACATTTTAGGATATTCTCCATATAGTGGACTTCAATGGTGGCTGAGAGTTTGAACGTCCAAAATGCAGTCCTTTAAAAGGCTGTAAATGACCCTAGTCGAAGAATAAAGGTCTTCTCTAGAGAAATGATCTGTCATTTTCTAAAGGGGAGACACCGCAGGCAAAAACACTTTTTTCCATGCACCTATCAAGTTTGAGATTTTGGGCTTTTTGGAGTTTTATAAAGTGTTTGAGTTTTTGTCTCCTACACTGAGCCATAAATCTCCACTTCAGTAGCACTTACACACATAAAACTGTACATTTTTATTCCTCTCTATATACGTTGAAGGTTTTAACAGAGGGGTTTGTTCATATATAATTTGCTTGATTTTATACAACATTTTATTCCCCCAAAAATGGTTAAAATGTGTTGTTTTCTGTCTAAGTATTGACAAAATTAGATATCCAAAATCCCCTCTGTAAAAACATTTAACTCTAATCCGTCAAAAAAAATTAAACATGAATTCTGAAACTGACTTCATGCAGTGTTTAGATTTTTGTGCTAGAAATGTATGCAAATTAGCGCATATTTCATTAAATAATGTCTTATTTGCATATTTAAATCGTTGTTTAATTATCAACGTGGGTAAATAAGGTGATAACTATTAATTATTTATTATTTACCCTATTCACCTGCAGTGCCTCGCCTTGAATTAATACTTATTGGGTACTGCATTTTGGAAGTTCAAACTCGCGCGCACCATAGAAGTCCAATATATAGAGACAATTCCTGAAATGAATTTCTTACGACTGAAAAAAAGAAAGACATGAACATCTTGGATGACAAGGGAATGAGTAAACTATCTGTACATTTTTGTTCTGAAAGTGATAATAATAAAATAAACCACAAACTGGCAGGTAACCCACCTGCACAGGGACACAGAAGAGAAACGAGATCAGGTTCATGATGGAGAGGCCCGGCATCAGTTGTTTTTCCAGGAACATTGTGGAGTGGTACTTTTCTCTGTCCTCTGCTGTGGTGTTGTGGTGGTGGGACATTTCGAGCTGGTGATCCATGATTATCATGTAGATCATCATTCCCATAACAGGCACGCAGAAAAACAAGCTGATGAGGAACGATCTTTTCCACCTGGGAGGAAACAGGAGACGTTTTGCTGCAGATAACATTTTGTTAAAACAATTCAACAAAGGCATCTACTAGAGACGCACGAAATTATTCAGCTGAAAATAGCAAAAAAAAGAAAAGAAAGAAAGACATGAACATCTTGGATATCATAGCGGTGAGTAAATTATCAGGAAATTTTTATTTTGGAAGTGGAGTAATCCTTTAAGAATGGATTGGACCAATATATTATTGTTTTATGTAAAGGTGCATCTGGGTTGCCAGGTTTTCACAATAAATCCCACCCAATTGCGTTTTGAGGGGGACCTCCATTCGTTCCAGAGTGTAAAATTCATGCTTTTTGTCAGGGTTACCCTGGTAAATTCGCATTTCAAGGGCTAAATAAAATGTTTTTGGTGTCTTTTCAACCCGCATATTTGGCAACACACCTAACTTGCTCAAGTACTCTTCTCTGTGCCAATCACAACAGACTTGGCCAGCTGACCAATCAGAGCAGAGTAGGCTTATGGAAGGGATATTACACTCAAAGCTTTAAAAAAATACGAGTTAATACGAGTACTTGAATACATAAACAATCTCTAGAACTGCTGTGAGAGTCAGTTCATGAGCATTTTAGCATTACTTTTGAGAAAAAAAAACTATTGTCATGTCATATACAAACAGAAATGTAAAGGCAGCAACCAATCAAAATAAAAGTTCAGTTTAACTTGACAAAAATATTATTTAATGTTATAATACTACTACTAATAAAATTATTATTAAAGCAATATTTACCAAAAAATTATTTACCATTTACAAGAACTTATTTACAAGAAAATTGCAAACACACATGAAAAAAAAGAAATAAGTAATTCTTTATAAAATCTAATTAATCTTTATGAATTAATTAGACATGTTTTTTATTATTACAATTTAATGAAACTATTAAAATGGAGTGCAGAAAATTAATAGAAAACAGATTCACAGAATTAGATCAAAATAAAACTGAATTAAAAAAAAACAAAAACTCATTTTATAGGGCCTTTTAAGAAAGTGTACGTTTCATGATTTCAATTAATTAGTCATGCTTTTGGATTCATATTTTTTAATGTAACCATTACAATAGAGTCTAGAAAAATTCAAATTGGGAAAAAAAAAAGAATATAGAAAAATTTAAATGAATTTGAAAAAAAAAAACTGATTTTGGGAATAAAACAAATTTCATAGGGCCATATTTCATTTGTGTCTTTGTTTTATTGTTTTTGTCCTTTAGTTCGTTACTTGCATCTATGTTCTTATTATTAATAACAAAGATAAAATAACAAAAATGGACTATATCATGACATAAATTGTCATGGTAAAATAAAATTACTATACCATGAAATAAGATTTGGCTTTCTCCTTTTAGCATGTGATTTTTTCTTTAAAGGGGGGTGAAACGTTTTTTTTTTAATAGATAAAATAACTATACAAACCTCCATTTGGATCATCTACTATTCATTAACTTTAGCTGTTGTTCTATGTTTTTGTTGTAGTGTCGGTCAGTGTTGTTTTCGTCAATGATGACGATGACAAAATCATTTCGTTGACGCCACTTTTTTTTCATGACGATAACGAGACGATGACGCGATAAAAATGGCTCGTTGATGACTAAAACATGACGAGACGTGTGTGAGTTTTCGTTGGCGAGACGAGAATAGACAAAAATGTTAGTAGGTGGTCCGTCAGACGTTTCAAATGCATGACATTTCTGCTTATTGTGCATGCCAATCATAACCTAAAACGCATATGCCGCTATGGCAAGCCGTTTTAGCATTAAATACTCTTTGCTATACTAGTATGGCAAGCCGTTTTAGCATTCCATCCTTGTTTGTCTTTTATGTTTTAAAACATTCCTTCATTATTGTAATTATTGGTGAAAATAGTCGATCCGGAAGCTCACATTGTGTTGAACTATAGATCTGCTATTTTCAGAACTTATAAGTGACACTACCCAACAGCAAAATACTTAATGACCTACATTAATTTGTTAAAAGACTACTTTTTCCCCTTTTTTGACTAAAACTAGACTAAAACCTTTTTGACTTTTCGTCGACTAAAATTGGACTAAAACTATCACATACAGAAGTGACTAAAATTTGACTAAAACTAATAAGCATTTTAGTCCAAAAGACTAAGACTAAATCTAAGATGGTTGTCAAAAACAACACTGGTGTCGGTTCAGTAGTAGTATTGAGATATTTTAGTCAAAATTTTAGTATTGCGACAACACTACTTCAACAAACCGTTTCGAAATCACGGACATATGGCTCTAGGTATAATAATAATAATAATATGCATATTCTGAGAATATAACATTTTCTGACCTTAGATGCATTTGAATCTGTTGTACGGGACTCTGACACAATATTAGGACACTTTAAAATACCATACCTGCTTTTTAATCATGTTTTAATCTTGTATTGCTCTTCTTCGCTCATGTACTTACTGCTGGATCTCACGGCTGTGATCCAAGTGACTCCCAGGACGATCTTTCTTCACCAGAGAGGCTGTAAATCCCATGTTCTGTTTATTAAAAAGAGAAGTTCAGAATGGTTATCATACTTCCCTATTATTATTTATAGCTTTGTTCCAGAACATAAACTGACACACAAACTAATAAGTGACTGATTCAGAATGCCAAATGTAAAAGCAATCACTGATTATCACACTTTATTACTGAGATATATACATATACACACATGTGTATGAGAACATGAAAGCGAATTCACCTCTATCCATCTGATTATGTCTCTCGGGCCGGTCACTTCTGGGTCATACTTGACGTGGGCTTTATTAGTTGCGAGGGCAACCGAAGCATAAAGGATGCCCTTCTGCTTCATCAGGGTAGACTCAATTTTGTGAACACAGGATGCACATGTCATCCCTCTGACCTATAAAAAACACACACAAGTCATCCACAAACTTCTGCTGATAAGAAAATGGCTCAAAGATCAACAATAGGACCTGCTGACAGACTAACCACAAGCTCTAGGGTTCCGTCTGAGCCGTCGTAATTCTCCATGACCGTAGCCGTGAAACCGAGCTCTCGGATAAACTCCGCTATTCTCTGAGGATCGATGATCGAGGGGCTGTATCGAACCTCGGCTTTACTGGCCATCAGTGCAACCAAAACTGAGTGAACACCTGAGGAAAAACAAACAAACATGATACCATACTGCTCTCCAAAGGCAAAGCGCAGTAACTACGCATTTGGTCAAAATTGAGTTAAGGCTTAAAATGGACTTTGTGACAACTGTTTTGTCTTGTGGCAAAGTCTTCTGGTTCAATTTTGTCCCAGAGAACCGAGAGTGTTTCAGAGAAACAAGATGTTTGACAAGCTGGCGTAAAAACTTCAAAGGCATTTTTCTCAGTTTCAGTGTTGCCGTAGTTACTGCACTTTGCCTTTGGAGGGCAGCATAGTAAACACAACCATCCTTTATAACCCTGGACCACAAAACCAGTCTTAAGTAGCACTGGTGTATTGATAGCAATAGCCAACAATATCTTTTCTTTTATGCCAAAAATCATTAGGATATTAAGTAAAGATCATGTTCCATGAACATATTTTAGAAATTTCCTACCGTAAATATATCAAAACCTACTTTTAAGTTGCTAAGACAACTTTAAAGGCGATTTTCTCAATATTTAGATTTTTTTAAGCACCCTCAGATTACAGATTTTTAAATCGTTATATCTCAGCCAAATATTGTCCTATCCTAACAAATGGAAAACTTATTTATTCAGCTTTCAGATGATGCGTAAATCTCAATTTCGAAAAACTGACACTTATGACTGGTTTTGTGGTCCATGGGCATTGGTCACATTTGTTTTAAACAATCTACCGATTAATATACATAAATTTTTTATTTTTTTTTTTAGAAAATGATCGTTTTGCTAGATAAGAAGCTTCTTCCTCAGCTTGGATTGTTTTGAGCCCTTTAAAGCTGCATTTAAACCACATTTTGGAAGTTTAAATTCAGGGCACCATAGAAGTCCACTCTATGGGGATTATTCCTGAAATGTTTTTCTCCAAAAACTATTTCTTTACAACTGAAGAAAGAAAAACATTAACATCTTGGATGACAACGGGGTTGCATTTTTGCATTTTAATACAGCACATTTAAAACAAGCTTGATTAAAAAACAAATCTAAAAGTAGTCAGAACACATTCCTAAAATGAGTAACCTACATAATCTGAAATCATTAACGGATTACAATTTGTAAGTAATCTACGCAGAACTAAGGATTACCATGCTCGTTCTTGAGGTTCCTCTCAATGTTGGCCACGCAGGAGGCGCAGGTCATCCCACCAACCTGGATGAAACATTTGGAAATAGTGTTTGTTGACGGCTCAGCGTCACTCTCCGCTTCATTCTCTTTCACAGCTGACCAGACCGGAGATAAAGAGGAGCTCCGGACGAACGGTGCTGGCGGCAATGTGCTTTTGACCACTGAAGGCACCAATGAATTTGTTTCTGTGAACACAACAGGACAAAGCTAAAAGAGACCTGGAAATGATAGTCTAGGACATTGTGGCCACACTGCAAAAAAAAATGCTTTTCTTACTTAGATTTTTTTTGTCTTGTTTCCAGCCAAAATATCTAAAAATTCTTTATTCAAGAAGGATTTTCTAGGCAAGTAAAAAATATTTTCTTGTTTTCAGAAAAAACAAGTCAAAAGGCAAAAAAAATCTTATTTTTCTTACCCCATTTGCAAATTTAAAAAAAAAAAAAAAACACTTAATTTTGATGTTTTTTCTGAAAACAAGACAGCCATTTTTACTCGTCTAGAAAATCCTTCTTGATATAAGACTTTTTAGATATTTTGTCTGGAAACAAGACAAAAGTCAAAGTAAGAAAAGCATTTTTTGCAGTGTGTGCATTAATCTGACTCAATCTGAACCCCAAAGCAACAACGGGACTTGAAAAAACAACAAGATATTGTGGCCACAAATTATGAATTCATTCATCTTATTAATGTCATTTGAGTTAAATTAAAATAAACTGTAGTATCCTAAAGTAAGATTATATCAAACATGAATAAGACAGTGAATAATTAGGTGTCAAAAAAGACCTGTCAAGAACATTATCTGGTTCGTATTTTACCCACAAAGCCAAAAGGTTTATATTTATCACCAAACAACTGTGCCATTCTTACCCATTCTCATTACTGAAAAGCTTAAAAAATAAATAAATACAATATTATTGAATATAATTGAATTAAAAAATCATGGTATGACCGAACTGATTTTATGGAGCTTTTTTAAATAACACTGAGTCATAATGACTTGCATTTTTGTATTCTATAAATAAATCATCTGGACACATGACACTGTTGAGAACTGGGAAGGAAATGTGCTTTTGTCATGACAATGCTGTCACAGTGCCAGAAAATCTTAATCGTCCTAAAAACTAGACTTCATTGTCATAATGCAAAATGCACTTTATTGTTTTCGTTCTATGTATTGTGTGGTGAAATATGACCAGGACATGTTCCTTGTAAAATTGTTGGTTTTATGCACCTTTTGTTTTTGAACCTGTCAGATGGTATTAAATACTGTAAATGTAGTCTCAACCATGAAAACAAACCACAGCAGTTCTCATACATCAAGCAAATCCAATATGGATTACTTTTACAATGTCTTTTTATGAATGTTTTGAAGCGTCAATGTTTTAGTGGAACAGATTTTTAATGGAGGACAAAAATCTTGATGTTCATTTGTGTTTCAAAGATGAATGAAAGTCTTGCAGGTTTGACAGAATTCTCATTTTTGGGTAAACTAACCCTCTTATCAGGATTTTCAGCTACAATGATCATACTAAATGACCAATGACAGCCACATTTTCAGAAGTTACATTCAAAACCCACCTAGCTAAAAACAAAATGGGCATGATAAGATAATGCCTCTCAGATTCAACCAGTTATTGTCTGTTTTACGATTCATGTTTATTTTGTACAGAGCTGGGTAGAAAGAAACTGATTACATTTAAGCAATCAGACTCCAAAAATTAAGTACTTGTAATTAGATTATATTACATTATAAAATACTGCTAAATACTGTTATCTGACTGCAGTTACTTTTTAATGATTACATTTAGTTTTGTTGCAGCATTATGTTAAACTGCTTTAAATTAGTTTTCCCCCACATCAATTTACACTCCATACACCATAATAATGACAAAGCAAAAACCAGATTTGCAAATTTTACAAATGTATTAAAAATAAAACACTGAATTAAGTACATTGCATAAGTATTCATACCCTTAACTCAGTACATAGTTGAAGCACCTTTACAGCCTCAAGTCTTTTTGGGTCTGATGTGACAAGCTTTGCACATCTGTATTTGGCAGACCTCACCTTTTCACCTCTCAAGCTCTTTTTTCTAGAGTCCTAGTTGTTCCAATCGTCTTCCATTATGGATAATGGAGGCTACATGCTTCTGTCAACCTTCAATGCAGCAGGTTTTTGTTTCTGAACTCTTCCCTAGATCATTGCCTTAACGCAAGTCTGTCACTGAGCTCTACAGGTAGTTATCTTGACCTCAGGACTTGTTTTTTGCATTTTCAGCTGTTAGACCTTTTCTGAGAGGTGTGTGCCTTTCTAAATCAGACTCATTCAAATGAATTTGCCACAGTTTAACTCCACTCCAAGTGTAGGAACATCTAGAAGCAACATGAATGCTCCTGAGCTAAATTTCGAGTGTCCCAGAAAAGGGTATGAATACTTATGCAACGGGATCTTTTCAGTTTTTTATTTTTAATAAATTTGCAATTTTGTTACAAACCTGTTTTGTGCTTTGTAATTATGGTGTATGAGATGTAGATTGATGTGGAAAAAAAAAGTAATTTAAAGCAGTTTAACGTAAGGCTGCAACAAAACGTGAAAAAAAAATGTAGGGGTATGAATTCTTTTGCAAGGCACTGTACATACTATTCACACGTCTTTGTCTTCAGACAGCTTTTGTCTTTTTTAAACACGTTAAATGCATTTTAATGCAAATTTCTGTTGTTGTTTTCTTTATTTACTGTAATGCACTTTTTTGTCAGCTGAACCTTTTACCCAATATATTTACTTGAAGTACCCCTGAGATTATAAGGTAATAAGTTAATGATTAAGTAAAGCACTTTCATGTTCACATTTCTCTGATGTTGGCTAATGGTCACATGACACCCAGGTAAATGAATCAAATCTTTAATCTTTCATAGTAAGCATTTTATTTTGATTGTTATTTGAAAACAAACCCATGCACAAACTTGTTTAAGAAACCTTGACGCAATGTAATGTTTAATTCACTTCATGTTGTTAATAAGAGCAAATGAAATATACTTTCATTCCGTTTGTATTTTTATGTCAATATGGTACAAGATCCTTTTTAAATCAACGTAAATTACATTCTCTAAAACGGGGGTTTTCAACTAAAACGACTCGAGGTCCAGTAATGAACCCTACTCACCAGCCGAGGTCCGGACAATTATTTATAAAAAACTATTTATGTTTTTTGCGAGACCAGGGTATCTGCAGCATATTAAATTCTAGACATTTAAATACCTTTTTAAAGACCTGAACAAAAAATAAATAAATAAATAAAATGACTGTAAAAAGCATGATTTACAATTCAGATGCAGGTTTCACAAAACAAAAAACTTCACATTCCAGCCTTCAAGAGTCAAAAGTATCAATTCTTATAAACATTTAAAAAATTCTTTAAACTTTCATTGTCAATCAAGTATTATATTAATTAACAGACATATATTTTACTGCCTTAATTGTTTACATCTGTATAACACATGATCTTGTCGATCCATCAGTTCACATTTACAGCTCTACATGTTTGCTTCTTAAAACCATGAATTGATTTTTTTTTACATTGGTCTTTTTAACAACAGCAGACAAGCTGATTAAAAATGGCAGATCATTTTCTTCCAGCAGGAGGCGCTATCAGAATGGTAGACAAAGCAGCACTGCAGCTGACTTTGAAACATGCAGCGCTCATTTATCGCAATTCTTGCCTTTTAGTCCCCAATTTAAGACAAGCTGAAATCATTTAAATTAAGACTTTCTTAACCCCTGATAACAGTCGTCAATGAAAATTAAGAGCTTTATTTTAAACACCGACTTTTAAAAAACAACCCTTAGTCTACATAAAATACACAACATTTTTCCCCACTGTGTTCGGCGCACAAGAGAAATATTAGGGACGTAAATTAATATCAGCATATATTCGTCTATCATTGTCTCTGAGAGAATGTGCACGACAGACGCTGAAAGGCTGTTTTTACTTTCACTTTAACATATTGCACAGTTTTCACTTTGCTTGTGCGATATCCATTTGCTAACCTTCATGGTTTAAAACATAAATATGTATAAAAATACAGTATAAAAAGATATATTTACAAAATTCTGTGACGTAACCCCAACATAATGCGTTTTCCAGCAATGTTTTTCACTACATCTGTCTGTACACAATGCGCCGATCTCTGCTCTCATCAACTGCACTGAAGATTGCACCCAAACGCTGACCCTGGTGTGCTTAATATAAATTTATTTATTAGAAATTAGCGTTTGGCTTTTTTTTTATTATTATGTCAAAAGCTTTCCAGTTGACGACCCTGGCTCTAAAATGTGTAACGTAATAGATTACGTTACTAACTACAATTTGTGTCATTTAATTTGGAGTCAGTAGTGGACTACGACGAAAAATGATGGCTTCAAGTGCTGCATCAGAGGCATTTATGACCATAAAGAACCATAAATGGGAACCATAGAGGTGGGTATTAATGAATTACATTTACTTCGTTACATGTACTTGAGTAAATTTTTGGGGTAACTAGTACTTTTAGAGTATAATTAAAGCAGCAAACACAGAGTTGTAAATGTAAAAAGTTAAGGTGCCTTCTAAAAATCTAAACAAGTAGAGTAATATTTATGTTTCAAATAAATATAATAAATTATATACTCAATGTTTCCCTTTTAATGTTATAAAGGATGAAATGCCACAGTGTAACATTTTGTTTTTGTGTGAAACTGTATCTGAATTTTAAATCATATTCTACTTTACATTGTCCAATCCCATTACTGTTTATTTTACTTTTGCAGATCTTAAAAATGGTTATGAATTGCTTTAAATTAATATTAAAAAATTCTGCAGATACACTAAATGAAATAAATATAATGAAATAAAATTACTTCCTTGATATCTGTTATATTTGTGAATTAAAAACATTTTTGATTAGACTCCTATCTGATTTTCTATATTTAAAAAAAAAGGTCTTTTTTTATTTTTGGGCTAGTTAAATTAATTTTCGGGCTACCAAAAACTGAAGAGTACCTGCCCGAAGGGCTACCAGAAATTTTATATATATATATATTAGGGCCGGGACTTTAACCCGTTAATTTAGATTAATTAATTACACAAAAATAACGCGTTAAAATTTTTTAACGCATTTTAATCGCACTAAGTTTTGCACCGCGGAACGTTTCTCACTGGATGAGATTAGGCGGACCGATTATACTGGAGCACAAACTAGCGTTCAGACAAGCCAAAGACGTCCGTCCTAAAGTAGTATTGTATGTCCCAAATCGTAGTATGTTTAAAAAGTATTCCAAAGATTCCCGGATGGTCTACTACTTAACGATCAATGCACACTTTCAACTGCTAATATTGCCCGCAACACACTGCGCCGTGAACGAGGATTCGATTAGAACTACAAACACGCATAAAAAGTGTTAAAAACTACAAACATGGAGGATATACGCGACCAACGGACAGGTAGAGAAAGGGGTTTGAGTGATAAATAATCAGTGTGTAACCTGATAAAAACTATTTTTTAAATTTTATCCGCATTATATTCCATGTGCAGCAACTTTTATAATGATAGGTTTGGTCATTAACGTTTAAATGCATAATTAAGCAAACACAAGAGCAGAGTTCTCGGAATGAAAGACTCGTTAAAGAACGTGCCTCTTGCTACATTTAATGGAAATATTGTACTGGTCTGGTGGACTTGGTTGAACAAAAATAAACAATATTTTGTTGCTTAAGCTTATGTATTCAGTCATTATTCAATGGTATACTAAAAATCCACGTAAAATTCTTAATTCTCACTGTTCTCAGGTCAAATATTTACATGCGATTAAAATGCGATTAATTTCGATTAATTAATTACAAAGCCTCTAATTAATTAGATTAAATTTTTTAATCGAGTCCCGGCCCTAATATATATATATATATATATATATATATATATTCAGGGTCTTCACTTCATATCAAGAAGTAACTAGTAACTAGCTACTTGAGTACTTTTTTCATCGGATACTTTTTTACTCTTACTCAAGTAACTATTAAGATTGTTACTTTTACTCATACTTGAGTAAATACTTCCATAAGTACATGTACTTTTACTTGAGTACAGATTTTGGGTACTCTACCCACCTCTGAAATGGGATGATGTAGTATTGCTAACCAGTCTATAACTGTCAGTAATTAAGACATATAGAAGGAAAGATACGTCCCCATGAAATAAGACACACTTACCAGGGAGAAAAGCATCAAAGCCCATGTCCTCTATGGCGGTCCTCAGCTCCTCAGGGGTGGTCACTAAAGGGTCATACTCAAAGGTTCCCTGATGATTGGCCAGTGACACTTTGGCCGATCTCACTCCTTGCTTCTGGGATATCATGCCCTCGATGGACTGAACACAGGAGCCACAGGTCATGCCTTCAATGTGGATATCCGCTACTGAAGCCAGCGGCTGGAGAAAGCTCGACTCTGTGGACGCTGAGAGGATAGCTTTAAAATTCCCTGGAGGAAGTGCTTCGATGGCTTTCTGTAGCTCCGCCGCTGAGATTTGTTTTGGATTGTGTTGAATCGAAGCTTGTCTGTTCTCCAAGGACACGACAACCGAACTCACTCCGGGGAGCTTGGATATATTGTCCTGAATATTGACCACGCAAGACTTGCAGTGCATTCCTGTCACCTGAAGCAATGTAGTGATTATGGAGTCTGTGGACGGCTCTGAAACCTTCTCCTCCGGAGAGGAGGCGGCAGTCTGTTTGGGAGCATTGAGCAGGCGCTCTACTTCACTGGGTGAAAGCTTTAACTGACGAGGTTTTGATTTAGCAATGGCCTTGAAACCAGCCACCTCGATTTGGTTTACAATCTCATCCAGCGTGATGACGTAAGGCAGGTAAAGCACAGCAGCCTCCTGGGATTCTAGAGAGACTGAAAAAGCATGGACAAATCCAAAATCAATACTCAGGAAATGTTAGAGTATTTAATAGTTTGTTTGCATTTTGCTTACGCAACAACAGTCATGTTTATTGACATCTGTTGTTTGATGAATAAAACATTAAAGTTACTAATCACTAGTGCTGGGCAATGATTAACCACAATTAATCACATCCAAAATGAACATTTTTGTGCACATAATGTGTGTGTACTGTATATATTTATTATAAATACACACATGCATGTTTATTTTAAAGAAAAATGTATTGTTTTTATATTAAATATATTTCTATACAATATATAAATATATCGATGCAAATGTTTTTAGAATATATACTGTATGTGTGTCTTTATGTATACACATATAATAAATATAAACAGTATGTGTGACCATAGAGCACAAAACCAGTCTTAAGTCGCTGGGGTATATTTATAGCAATAGCCAAAAATACATTGTACGGGTTCGAATTAATGATTTTTTCTTTTATGCCAAAACTCATCAGGATATTAAGTAAAGATCATGTTCCATGAAGATATTTTGTAAATTTCCTTTATTTGGACAACTTTAATATTTTCTCAATATTTAGATTTTTTTGCACCCTCAGATTCCAGATTTTTAAATAGTTGTATCTCACCCAAATATTGTTTATACATCAATGGAAAGTTTATTTATTCAGCTTTCAGATGATGAATAGATCTCAATTTGACTGGTTTTGTGGTCCATGGTCGCATATCACATAAACAAAATCTTTTATTTTGGATGCGATTAATCACGATTAATCGTTGCCCAGCACTAAAAGTTATTTTTTTAGTCTGGTCTGCCTCAGCAGTCTAACAGCACTTGTCAATGTCAAAATGATTGAGATGGCAATCAAGTTGAAGTAGGCTGGGTTTAATGCTCACACAAGCAGAGCGTGAATTCCAGAGTGTCAGTTTTCATAGTGAAAGAGAGAAAGGCACGATAGACGTAGCAAAACGTATCATTTGACAACTGTTTTAGTATAAAAATAATATTTAGGGGTAATATTTAGGGATGCAAACTACTCGACTGTTTTCCTCAAATATGGCTAACTTAAATTGAAAATATGGTCTCATTTACATGATTCAGACATTAAATGTTTTGCATTTTTGGCATATTAGGCATACTATTAAACCTGTATGTGTGCATATCTTAAAATATGATTTGCAAACAGTTCAGAATGATTACTTACCAACTAGAATTAGACCTACAATTTCCTCACTATTCTATTTCTTTAAAGGAACACTCCACTTTTTTTTGGAAAAAGGCTCATTCTCCAACTCCCCACGAGTTAATAAGTTGAGTTTTACCGTTTTGAAATCCATTCAGCCGTTCTCCTGTTCTGGCGATATCACTTTTAGCATAGCTTAGCATAGATCATTGAATCCTATTAGACAAGTAGCATCGCGTTCAAAAATGACCAACAAGTTTCCATATTTGTCCTATTTAAAACTGGACTCTTCTGTAGTTATAATGTGTACTAAGACCGGTGGAAATGCAAAGTTTCAATTTTCTAGGCTGATAAGATTAGGAACTACACTCCCATTCCGGCGTAATAGTCAAGGAAGTTTGCTGCCGTAATGACTACAGAAGAGTCAAGTTTTAAATACAACAAATATGGAAACTCGTTGGTCATTTTTGAACGTGATGCTATTGGTCTAATAGGATTCAATGATCTATGCTAAGCTGTGCTAAAAGTGATATCGCCAGAATAGGAGAACGGCTGAATGGATTTCAAAGCGGTAAAAAACAACTTATTAACTCGGGGGGAGTTGGAGAATGAGCCTATTTAAAAAAAAATGGAGTGTTCCTTTAAGCTTTATTTAAAAAATTGGTCTCCCCAAGGTTCAAGACATGAATACGACTAGGGCTTTCACTAACAATTATTTTGGTAATCGAGAAACTATTACTCGATTACCAAAATAATGTTTATTATTAAAAACAGACCCAAGTGAATAGACTTTAAAATGACTTAAACAGCAGGTCGTTGAATAACTTATCATTCAACGTAAACAGTCTGCAAAGTTGTTAATCAAAAAAGTGCATTATAAAGATATTGTCTCGCAAATAAAAAAGGTGTTCTGCATTGTGAAAGCAAGTTTGTTTGGTTTTCATTGCCGAAAGATGATAATGATGTGAAGAATCAGTGCTTAACAGTAATATTTTCCACAAAACCACAGCAATACATTTCAAAATTTGAATTGTGTGCTCGTCATTTAACGGAGGACTGCTTCTCTAATCTTGGCTTTTACCTTCTTTGGCTTTCAATCTGCTTTATTTAGACTATCAAGCAACTCCGAACCACAACCAGTAAGTACGATTGATACATTATGTGTACCTTTTCAACCGTGTGCTAAAAACTTCTAGTATTTTGTGCTAATATGCCTAAGGCAGCTTTAGTTTCCAGGTAAACATCAGGGTTGCCAGGTTTTCACAACAAAAGCCACTTAATTGCTACTCAAAAATTGTATTCAGGGGTGTAAAATACACACTTTTTGTTTTCCCCTGGAAAAATTGGCATTCCAGTTGATAAATATGACATTATTGGGGTCACTTCAACCCACAGACTTGGCAACACAGATGGCAGTGCTCACTAACTTGCTTAAGTACTCCTCTCTGTGCCAATCACAGCAGACTTGGCCAGCTGGCCAATCAGAGTAGAGTAGGCTTATGGAAGGGAGCGGTTTACAGACATTATGCTCAAAACTGATTTGAACAAACAGTTTCGTAATCATCGACAAATTAATATATATAAATGTATATTCTGAGAAAATTACGTTTTCTGACCGTAGATGCATTTAAACCTGTTGTAGGGGACTCAAACACAATATTAGGACACTTAAAACAAAACATATGATAAGCTCTTTAAAATAACCTATATGCATAACCTACACACATATAAATAAAGTGCATATTAAACCGTTAGCAAATATTCACAATTTTAAATGGTTTTAATATTTAGTGCAGACGCTTTTCACATGCTTTTCACACAAATTCTTGTCCGTGGAATGCACCACTTCCATTATTCTGGTTAATTGTGAAAGCATTAGTTACAACCTTGACTTACAGCAATGTTAAGCAAGATATGAGAATAGGAAGGCCATGTTAACATAATGTATAGATTGTGTAAGATCTCATTTCTTATCTACAGGCAGCAATGTCAATGAGTTTAAATGTGATTTTACCATATAAACTTCACAATGCATGGCATGATTGACCTGTAAATGTTAAAGTTCAATAGGACGACACTGGAGATTGTTTAACTGAAGCGAAAGCAAATCTCACAGGCCTCAAAATGTCATACCTTTAATCTTCTCAACGCCTTTTAACTTCCCAATCTTGCCCTCTATGGTTGTAGTGCAGGACAGGCAAACCATTCCTTCAATACGCATTTTCACCGCTTCCACGCCGCTGGAGCTCCGAGAACTCGTGCCTTCCTGAGCATCAGGAACCAGGCAGCTCATGACTTCCCCAAGCCGCTCCGCACTGACCAGACACGGGACAAACGTGACAGCAAGGCCTTGGTTATCAGCACTCTCCTGTGTCTCGAGCACCCCTGTAGTTTGGGCCAGCGCGCTCCTTGCCTGCTGTATAGAGTCTGTGCTACAGCCTGCTTTGCTGAAGACTTTGGTTTCTGTGTGGACTGGTGTTGATGTAGCGTTTGTCAGGCTGCACTCAAAGCCCATGTCTTCAATGGCCTCTGCTAGGGATTCTGGACTATGGCGAGTGTGGTCATATGTCACAGTTGCATTACTCAGCTCCAGAGACACCTGTGGAACAAAATATAGCTTATAATGTGCTAATCTGTCAAATGGCCCAATAAAAACCACACGCTTACTCGTAGAGCAGCATTTTTCCAGTAACTAGAAATGCTGCATGTGCTTGAGATTGCACAACACTATAGAGCAGATAGTTCCTGTTCTGGATGCTGATTGCCTAATGCAGCATTCCAGCTGTACTTAAATAAATTATATTTGTTTAGATAGATCGCTGAACAGCATATTATTCCTGAGAACCTGCCCGAGAACGTTCTCAGCAAGCTCACTGATCCCTGGTATAATAGTTGAAAAAGTCTATGAAGAATAGTGCTGTCAAATGATCTTAATTGATCGCATCCAAAATACATTTTTTGTTTACTAAATACATGTCTGTGTACTGTGTATACTTATTACGTATACACAGTATCTCACAAATGTAAGTACACCCCTCACATTTCAGCAACCATTTTAGTATATCTTCTCAAGGGACAATACTATAGAAATGAAACTTGGATATATATTAGAGTAGTCAATGTGCAGCTTGTATAGCAGTATAGATTTACTGTTCTCCGAAAATAACTCAACATACAGCCATTATTGTCAAAATAGCTGGCAACAAAAGTGAGTACACCCTAAGTGATAACAGCAGTATGTTGTTTAATCAGCCTTATTGCGGCAGCAAACTTCCTTGACTATTACGCCGGAATGGGAGTGTAGTTCCTAATCTTATCAGCCTAGAAAATTGAAGCTTTGCATTTCCACCAGTCTTAGTACACGATATAACTACAGAAGAGTCAAGTTTTAAATAGGACAAATATCGAAACTCGTTGGTCATTTTTGAACGTGATGCTATTGGTCTAATAGGATTCAATGATCTATGCTAAGCTATGCTAAAAGTGATATCGCCAGAACAGGAGAACGGCTGAATGGATTTCAAAACGGTAAAACTCAACTCATTAACTCGGGGGGAGTTGGAGAATGAGCCTATTTCCAAAAAAAGTGGAGTGTTCCTTTAAAGAGACAGCATCCTATAAATACCAGCAGTGAGGAGCACTAGTTATTTTGCAATTAATTATAAAATTTCTGCACCTGAATACTAGGGTTATTGATTTTATTAGCAACTTTATGTTGTATTCATCTACACTTGTCATTTGTGTAATTGTTCTTGTTTTGTTACTGACTTTATTAGTTCAGCTGGTAGTTTTTACTGTGGATTAGAAGTACTTAAAGTAAGCATTCAGTAATTAATAAAAAACAAACTTGTTTTGTTTTGTTTGTTTTTTGCTGATCCGAAAAATGATCCGATCCGTGACTCAAAATCCGTGATATGATCCGAACCGTGAGTTTTGTGATCCGTTGCACCACTAAAGCCCGCAAACGGTTTGCTGAAGACAACCAATCCAAGAGCATGAGTTACTGGAACCATGTCCTGTGGTCTGATGAGACTATAAGATAAACTTGTTTGGCTCAGATGGTGTCCAGCATGTGTGGCGAAGCCCTGGTGAGGAGTACCAAGAAAGTTGTCTTGCCAACAGTCAAGCATGGTGGTGGTAGAATCATAGTCTGGAGCTGCATGAGTGCTGCTGGTACTGGGGAGCTGCAGATCATTGAGGGAAACATGGATTCTATTATGTACTGTGCATTCTGAAGCAGAACATGATGCCTTCCCTCCAGAAACTAGGCAGAATGGCAGTTTTCCAACATGATAATGATCCCAAACACACCACCAAAATGACAACTGCCTTGCTGAGGAAGCTGAAGCTGAAGGTGATGGAGTGGCCAAGTATGTCTATAGACCTGAACCCTTAATCACCTGTGGGGCATTCTCAAGCGTAAGGTGGAGAAGCACCATCCAGCAGGTTCGTAATGTCATTATAGAGGAGTGGAAGAGAATCCCAGCAACAACCTGTGCAGCTCTGGTCAATTCCATGCCCAGGATGATTAAGGCAGTGCCAGATAACAATAGTGCTAACACAATATATTGACACTATTGTTCACTTATGGTGTACTCACTTTTGTTGCCAGCTATTTTGAAAATAATGGCTGTATGTTGAGTTATTTTCAGGGGACAATAAATCTATACTGCTATACAAGCTGCACACTGACTACTCTAAAATATATCCAAGTTTCATCCAAGTATTGTCCCTTGAGAATATATACTAAAATGGTTGCTGAACTGTGAGGGGTGTACTCACTTTTGTGACATACTGTAAATACAGGCACAGTATATATTTTGAAAATATTTACATGCATGTGCATTTATATATTTATATTATCTAATCGATATTATATATAAATATTTTTACACATATTTTGTATGCGATTAATCATTTGACAGCACTAATGAAAATAAATGTTGAC